>NC_034197.2:41494460-41558018 GCF_002021735.2 Oncorhynchus kisutch | reverse complement strand
CTCTCTCTCTCTCTGTCTCTCTCTCTCATATCTCTGTCTCTCTCTGTGTCTCTCTCTCATATCTCTGTCTCTCTCTCTCTGTCTCTCCCTCTCTCTCTCTCTCTATCACTCTCTCTCTCTGTCTCTGTCTCTGTCTCTCTCTCCCTCTCTGTCTCTCTCTATCTCTCTCTCTCCCTCTCTGTCTCTCTCTCTCCCTCCTGTCCCTGTCTCTGTCTCATATCTCTGTCTCTCTCTCTCCACCCTCCTCTGTCTCCCTCTCTCTCTCTCTCTATCACTCTTCTATCTCTGTCTCTGTCTCTGTCTTCTGTCTCTCTCTCCCTCTCTGTCTCTCTCTATCTCTCTCTCTCCCTCTCTGTCTCTCTCTATCTCTCTCTCTCTCTCTCTCTCTCTCTCTCTCTCTCTCTCTCTCTCTCTCTCTCTCTCTCTCTCTCTCTCTCTCTCTGTCTCTCTCTCTCTCTGTCTCTGTCTCTGTCTCTCTCTCTGTCTCTGTCTCTGTCTCTCTCTCTCTCTCTCTCTCTCTCTCTCTCTCTCTCTCTCTCTCTCTCTCTCGTCTGTGTGTAGTTTCCTGTGTCGGGTGGTGACCATCGATGAGATGAACCGTGTGGCTGTCTTCACCCTGTCCACTGATGCTGAGGTCCAACTGATTGCTGACAGAGCCAGTTTCTTCCTGGTAAGAGGTTTAACACGATACGGTCAAACACAGAGCAGAAGACGGGTCTCTCACTTTTCCCCAGAAGTGTCCTGAAAATAAATTCCTGATATGTGGAAAGTCCCTTTAGCCCTACACCAAACAACTTATAACTTGGTGAGGAATAGTGAACGAGTGCACACACTTGATTATTGGGACACAGCCATCGTTTGACTTTCGGATCGTGAATGAGAGCATAGGGGTCGAAACAGCTAATTAGTTTCATTTCATTCTGAACAGAACCACCATTTTTTGGAGGGTCCATTCCACTCTTCCTACCAGAGTAATAAAGTTCTGAACCGGTTCGAATACATTTAGCTCATTAAATAACTCAACCTATCACTGCGGATAGAGCCGCTTGTTGTTACGTGGTTGATGGACAGACAAGTATAGGGTGTGACAGACATTTTGCAGGTGGGATATTATTTTTAATTGAACCTTTATATACCTAGGCAAGTCAGTTAAAAACAAATTCTTATTTACAATGACGGCCTATCGGGGACCAGTGGGTTAACTGCCTTGTTCAGGGGCAGAAACCAGTGGGTTAACTGCCTTGTTCAGGGGCAGAAACCAGTGGGTTAACTGCCTTGTTCAGGGGCAGAAACCAGTGGGTTAACTGCCTTGTTCAGGGTCAGAAACCAGTAGGTTAACTGCCTTGTTCAGAGGCAGAAACCAGTGGGTTAACTGCCTTGTTCAGGGGCAGAAACCAGGGGGTTAACTGCCTTGTTCAGGGTCAGAAACCAGTAGGTTAACTGCCTTGTTCAGAGGCAGAAACCAGTGGGTTAACTGCCTTGTTCAGGGGCAGAAACCAGTGGGTTAACTGCCTTGTTCAGGGGCAGAAACCAGTGGGTTAACTGCCTTGTTCAGGGGCAGAAACCAGTGGGTTAACTGCCTTGTTCAGGGGCAGAAACCAGTGGGTTAACTGCCTTGTTCAGGGGCAGAAACCAGTGGGTTAACTGCCTTGTTCAGGGGCAGAAACCAGTGGGTTAACTGCCTTGTTCAGGGGCAGAAACCAATGGGTTAACTGCCTTGTTCAGGGGCAGAACAACAGATGTTTTCCTTGTCAGCTCAGGGATTTGATCCAGCAACCTTTTGGTTAATGACCCAACAACCACTAGGCTGCCTCAGGTGATATGAAGGAAACTTGGCTTGAAGTGCTGGGCATCATGATATGACATGTGTTATAATGTGTGTTATAATGTGTGTTATGATGTGTTATAATATGTGTTATAATGTGTTATAATGTGAGGCTAGCTCGATGTCCTGGACTCAACACCAAGGCTAGCTCAATGCCCTGGACTCAACACCGAGGCTAGCTCAATGCCCTGGACTCAACACCGAGGCTAGCTCAATGCCCTGGGCTCAACACCGAGGCTAGCTCAATGCCCTGGGCTCAACACCGAGGCTAGCTCAATGCCCTGGGCTCAACACCGAGGCTAGCTCGATGCCCTGGGCTCAACACCGAGGCTAGCTCGATGCCCTGGGCTCAACACCGAGGCTAGCTCAATGCCCTGGGCTCAACACCGAGGCTAGCTCAATTCCCTGGGCTCAACACCGAGGCTAGCTCAATGCCCTGGGCTCAACACCGAGGCTAGCTCGATGTCCTGGACTCAACACCGAGGCTAGCTCAAGCCCTGGGCTCAACACCGAGGCTAGCTCAATGTCCTGGACTCAACACCGAGGCTAGCTCAATGCCCTGGGCTCAACACCGAGGCTAGCTCAATGACCTGGACTCAACACCGAGGCTAGCTCAATGTCCTGGACTCAACACCGAGGCTAGCTCAATGCCCTGGACTCAACACCGAGGCTAGTTCAATGCCCTGGGCTCAACACCGAGGCTAGCTCAATTCCCTGGGCTCAACACCGAGGCTAGCTCGATGTCCTGGACTCAACACCGAGGCTAGCTCAAGCCCTGGGCTCAACACCGAGGCTAGCTCAATGTCCTGGACTCAACACCGAGGCTAGCTCAATGCCCTGGGCTCAACACCGAGGCTAGCTCAATGACCTGGACTCAACACCGAGGTTAGCTCAATGTCCTGGACTCAACACCGAGGCTAGCTCAATGCCCTGGACTCAACACCGAGGCTAGTTCAATGCCCTGGGCACAACACAGAGGCTAGCTCAATGCCCTGGGCTCAACACCGAGGCTAGCTCAATGACCTGGACTCAACACCGAGGCTAGCTCAATGTCCTGGACTCAACACCGAGGCTAGCTCAATGCCCTGGACTCAACACCGAGGCTAGCTCAATGCCCTGGGCTCAACACCGAGGCTAGCTCAATGCCCTGGGCTCAACACCGAGGCTAGCTCAATGCCCTGGGCTCAACACCAAGGCTAGCTCGATGCCCTGGGCTCAACACCGAGGCTAGCTCGATGCCCTGGGCTCAACACCGAGGCTAGCTCGATGTCCTGGACTCAACACCGAGGCTAGCTCGATGTCCTGGACTCAACACCGAGGCTAGCTCAAGCCCTGGGCTCAACACCGAGGCTAGCTCAATGCCCTGGGCTCAACACCGAGGCTAGCTCAATGCCCTGGGCTCAACACCGAGGCTAGCTCGATGCCCTGGGCTCAACACCGAGGCTAGCTCAATGACCTGGGCTCAACACCGAGGCTAGCTCCATGCCCTGGGCTCAACACCGAGGCTAGCTCAATGCCCTGGGCTCAACACCGAGGCTAGCTCAATGCCCTGGGCTCAACACCGAGGCTAGCTCGATGTCCTGGACTCAACACCGAGGCTAGCTCAAGCCCTGGGCTCAACACCGAGGCTAGCTCGATGTCCTGGACTCAACACCGAGGCTAGCTCGATGTCCTGGACTCAACACCGAGGCTAGCTCAAGCCCTGGGCTCAACACCGAGGCTAGCTCAATGCCCTGGGCTCAACACCGAGGCTAGCTCAATGCCCTGGGCTCAACACCGAGGCTAGCTCGATGTCCTGGACTCAACACCGAGGCTAGCTCAATGCCCTGGGCTCAACACCGAGGCTAGCTCAATGTCCTGGACTCAACACCGAGGCTAGCTCAATGTCCTGGACTCAACACCGAGGCTAGCTCAATGCCCTGGGCTCAACACCGAGGCTAGCTCAATGACCTGGGCTCAACACCGAGGCTAGCTCCATGCCCTGGGCTCAACACCGAGGCTAGCTCAATGCCCTGGGCTCAACACCGAGGCTAGCTCAATGCCCTGGGCTCAACACCGAGGCTAGCTCGATGTCCTGGACTCAACACCGAGGCTAGCTCAAGCCCTGGGCTCAACACCGAGGCTAGCTCGATGTCCTGGACTCAACACCGAGGCTAGCTCAAGCCCTGGGCTCAACACCGAGGCTAGCTCAATGCCCTGGGCTCAACACCGAGGCTAGCTCAATGCCCTGGGCTCAACACCGAGGCTAGCTCGATGTCCTGGACTCAACACCGAGGCTAGCTCAATGCCCTGGGCTCAACACCGAGGCTAGCTCAATGTCCTGGACTCAACACCGAGGCTAGCTCAATGTCCTGGACTCAACACCGAGGCTAGCTCGATGTCCTGGACTCAACACCGAGGCTAGCTCAAGCCCTGGGCTCAACACCGAGGCTAGCTCAATGCCCTGGGCTCAACACCGAGGCTAGCTCAATGCCCTGGGCTCAACACCGAGGCTAGCTCGATGTCCTGGACTCAACACCGAGGCTAGCTCAATGCCCTGGGCTCAACACCGAGGCTAGCTCAATGTCCTGGACTCAACACCGAGGCTAGCTCAATGTCCTGGACTCAACACCGAGGCTAGCTCGATGTCCTGGATTCAACACCGAGGCTAGCTCAATGTCCTGGACTCAACACAGAGGCTAGCTCGATGTCCTGGACTCAACACCGAGGCTAGCTCAATGTCCTGGACTCAACACCGAGGCTAGCTCAATGCCCTGGGCTCAACACCGAGGCTAGCTCGATGTCCTGGACTCAACACCGAGGCTAGCTCGATGTCCTGGACTCAACACCGAGGCTAGCTCAATATCCTGGACCAGAGCTAGCTAACAAACTCGTGTGTGCAGCAACACCAGAATTCAAAACACGTCTTAACTTTTTTTGTAGTTAATTAAATCCAATGCGAAATGTGATAACTTTAGTATCCTTAAACTAGTCTAGAAAACTAGCTGGCAGACATACACTGGATGGAGAAGTTTCTCCTGGCAGACAGACACTGGATGGAGAAGTTTCTCCTGGCAGACAGACACTGGATGGAGAAGTTTCCCCTGGCAGACAGACACTGGATGGAGAAATTTCTGTGGGAAGACAGAGTGAGTACTAGGTGTTTTTTTGTGAGATTGAAACTTTTGTTGATCTTTCCTCCAGCACAAAGTGTACCTGGTTCCCCGGGAACAGTTTATCATGGACTACCTGGAGACTAAAGTCCACTGCATCAGCACACATGGACTGTTCTCACCTGACAGGTAACCAGACAGACCCTTCTCACCTGACAGGTAACCAGACAGACCCTTCTCACCTGACAGGTAACCAGACAGACCCTTCTCACCTGACAGGTAACCAGACAGACCCTTCTCACCTGACAGGTAACCAGACAGACCCTTCTCACCTGACAGGTAACCAGACAGACCCTTCTCACCTGACAGGTAACCAGACAGACCCTTCTCACCTGACAGGTAACCAGACAGACCCTTCTCACCTGACAGGTAACCAGACAGACCCTTCTCACCTGACAGGTAACCAGACAGACCCTTCTCACCTGACAGGTAACCAGACAGACCCTTCTCACCTGACAGGTAACCAGACAGACCCTTCTCACCTGACAGGTAACCAGACAGACCCTTCTCACCTGACAGGCAACCAGACAGACCCTTCTCACCTGACAGGTAACCAGACAGACCCTTCTCACCTGACAGGTAACCAGACAGACCCTTCTCACCTGACAGGTAACCAGACAGACCCTTCTCACCTGACAGGTAACCAGACAGACCCTTCTCACCTGACAGGTAACCAGACAGACCCTTCTCACCTGATAGACCCTTCTCACCTGACAGGTAACCAGACAGACCCTTCTCACCTGACAGGTAACCAGACAGACCCTTCTCACCTGACAGGTAACCAGACAGACCCTTCTCACCTGACAGGTAACCAGAAAGACCCTTCTCACCTGACAGGTAACCAGACAGACCCTTCTCACCTGACAGGTAACCAGACAGACCCTTCTCACCTGACAGGTAACCAGACAGACCCTTCTCACCTGACAGGTAACCAGACAGAAGTGATTCAGGCTCTGAAGACGTAATATGTTGTGGAGTCAGACCAATCACCAGACTGTATTATTGTGACTGACCAATCACTGAACTCCTGACCCAAGTCCCCAGCTGATACATACTTACATTATCTATTATCCACTATTTAATTTTCTCTTCCCCTCTCCTCCCTCACTCCTCCTACCCCCTCCCTTCCTCTCGCTACCTCCTCTTCCCTCTCCTCTCCTCTCTCCTCCCCTCCCCTCTCTCCTTTCCTCTCATCTCATCTCCTCTTCCTCCTCTGCTGTCCTTCCTCTCCTCTTCCCTTCCCTTCTCCTCCCTCCCTCACTCCACCTACCCTCTCCTCTCCTCTCCTCTCTCTACCTCCTCTTTCTCTACCCCCTCCCTCCTCTCCTCTCCTCTTCCCCTCTCCTCCGTCACTCCTCTACCCTCTCCCTCCCTCCTCTCTTCCTCTCCCATCCCAGCTCGTCCTGTATCCCGTCTAGGTTCCAGACCCCCTCTGATTCGCTGTTGTTGAAGGAAGGTCAAGGGTCATCTGTCCAGGAGCCTGTCCTGGCCTCCCCTGCTGACCCCCCTGTGGGTCCAGCCGACACCATTCCCTGGGCCAGCGGAGACCGTCCTCCCACCACAGCGGATAACGTGGACCATGTCCGCCTTGATTCTGCTCAGGTAATTCTTCATCATTTCATTCAGGCACCTGGTCTACAACATTTTATTTGCTCTTTATTTATTTTTTACAGGAGATCTACTTGTTCTACTTGTTCTACTTGTTCTAGAAAGACCTCACATTGGATGTTATTGAAGTATTCGTTGACAGTCACACAATGAAATCCAATTCACTAATAGTTTTCTGGGGAACGATTCCAATGTCACGCAGTCATGATGGTTCTGTCTTCCTGCCCTCCAGAATGCAGCAGTGTACTCTGGTCGTGTCCAAACTCTGGGTCGTTACGTGTTCATCCTCCACTACCACCAGCCCCTCCACCCCACCTACCCTGTCCAGGTCTTCATCAACGGTGGACGCATCTGGCAAGGTGAACCCTAAAGACACACATTACACCACCTTGAATATCTCTCTATATCAATAGTTATACTATCGCTGTTAAAAGATTGTGATCAAGTCCTTTAATAATCTATAAATGAGCAAAATACAGAAAGCAGGAAAAGTCAGAAAATCACAATTATCTTTTGACAGTTGAATTTGAATCTTTTGACAGTTAAATTTAAATATTTTGACAGTTGAATTTCAATCTTTTGTAATCTTTTTGTAATCTCCATCCTCCAGGCCATGCCAACGCCTCCTTCTGTCCCCATGGTTACGGTTGCCGTAGCGTTCTGATCTCGGAGAACCAGATCATTCTGGACGTGACGGACAACGAGATCTTCCTGACCGTCCAGGTCCCTGACGGAAAAACACTCTGGCTGGTGAGTTAGTCTAGAAACACTGAGAGAAAATGTCTTTATTTTTTATAAGTGAAAGACAAGCGAAGATTGAAATGAATCCATAGAGCTTGTGGTTGTTGTCCATTTCATTTCAGTTGTCTGCTTGCAGAGCTTAACACCTATTTCAGTACAGCGCACTGGAAAGTGTAGATAGAGGTGTATAAAGACTGTGAATTTCTAACAATGTGTGTGTGTGGTGTGTGTGTGGTGTGTGTGTGGTGTGTGTGTGTGTGTGTGTGTGTGTGTGTGTGTGTGTGTGTGTGTGTGTGTGTGTGTGTGTGTGTGTGTGTGTGTGTGTGTGTGTGTGTGTGTGTGTGTGTGTGTGTGTGTGTGTGTGTGTGTGTGTGTGTGTGTGTGTGTGGTGTGTGTGTGTGTGTGTGTGTGTGTGTGTGTGTGTGTGTGTGTGTGTGTGTGTGTGTGTGTGTGTGTGTGTGTGTGTGTGTGTGTGTGTGTGTGTGGTGTGTGGTGTGTGTGTGGTGTGTGTGTGTGTGTGTGGTGTGTGTGTGTGTGTGTGTGTGGTGTGTGGTGTGTGTGTGTGTGTGTGTGGTGTGTGTGTGTGTGTGTGGTGTGTGTGTGTGTGTGTGTGTGTCAGGACTATGTTCTGGTGGTACCAGAGAGCAGCTACAGTTCCAGTTACCTGTCTGAACAACCTCTGGACAAATCATATGACTTCATCAGCAACTGTGGACAGAACAGCTTCTACATCAAGTGAGTTTACTGTACAGCATGTCTGTGTCTAGATTGATGTAAAAGAAAAGCTAATAAAAGATAGATTATGTGTTGTGGCTGAGAATATATACTTTACTATTATATTATTATACTATATATTTGCTCAAATTTAATTTCACTACCCAGAACCAAATCTCACCTGGTCAGTAGCTGGACAGCTAATCATCTGTCTAGAGACTAACTAGAGACTAACTGCAGACTAATTCAAGACTAACTACATACTAATTAAAGACGAACTAAAGACCAACTAGAGACTAAATAGAGACTAACTACAGACTAACTACACTATCTAGAGACTAAATTGAGACCAACTACAGACTAACTACAGACTAACTACACTAACTACAGACTAACTACACTATCTAGAGACTAACTACAGACTAACTACATACTAATTAAAGACTAACTAGAGACTAACTACACCAACTAGAGACTAACTACATACTAACTAGAGACGAACTACACTAACTAGAGACTAACTACACTAACTAGTGACTGAACTAGAGACCAAGTAGAGACTAAATACAGACTAACTAGAGACTAAATACAGACTAACTAGAGACTAACCAGCTCAAATGTGAATACCTCTCCTCTCCCTCTCTCTCTCTCTCTCTCCCTGTCTCTCTCTCTCTCTCTCTCCACCCCCCCTCCCTCTCTCCAGTCCTGCCACAGCCTCTCCATTCTGTCGTAGTTCAGCCATATCTCTCTCTGCATTCTTCAACAACGGTGCCATGCCCTGCGGGTGCCATGAGGTGGGCGCGGACAGCGATACCTGCCAGCCCTTCGGCGGGCAGTGCCAGTGCAGACCGAACGTCATCGGCAGGGACTGCTCACAGTGTGCCACGGGCTACTGGGGGTTCCCCAACTGTAGACGTGAGTCACTACAATACGAGGCCTGGCTGAGAGAAGAGATTGGGAGGAGACTGGGATAAGGGAGGAAACTGGGATAAGGGAGGAGACTGGGATAAGGGAGGAGACTGGGATATGGGAGTAGACTGGGATAAGTGAAGAGACTGGGATAAGGGAGAAGACTGAGATAAGGGAGGAGACGGGGATAAGGGAGCTGACTGGGATAAGGGAGGAGACTGGGATAAGGGTGGAGACTGGGATAAGGGAGGAGACTGGGATAAGGGAGAAGACTGAGATAAGGGAGGAGACGGGGATAAGGGAGCTGACTGGGATAAGGGAGGAGACTGGGATACGGGAGGAGACTGGGATACGGGAGGACACTGGGATACGGGAGAAGACTGGGATAAGTGAAGAGACTGGGATAAGGGAGAAGACTGGGATAAGGGAGAAGACTGGGATAAGGGAGGAGACTGGGATAAGGGACAAGACTGGGATAAGGGAGGAGACTGGGATAAGGGAGTAGACTGGGATAAGGGAGGAGACTGGGATAAGGGAGAAGACTGGGATAAGGGAGAAGACTGGGATAAGGGAGAAGACTGGGATAAGGGAGAAGACTGGGATAAGGGAGAAGACTGGGATAAGTGAAGAGACTGGGATAAGGGAGGAGACTGGGATAAGGGAGTAGACTGGGATAAGGGACTAGACTGGGATAAGAGAGGAAACTGGGATAAGGGAGGAGACTGGGATAAGGGAGGAGACTGGGATAAGGGAGGAGACTAGGATCAAATCAAATGTATTTATATAGCCCTTCGTACATCAGCTGATATCTCAAAGTGCTGTACAGAAACCCAGCCTAAAACCCCAAACAGCAAGCAATGCAGGTGTAGAAGCACGGTGGCTAGGAAAAACTCCCTAGAAAGGCCAAAACCTAGGAAGAAACCTAGAGAGGAACCAGGCTATGAGGGATGGCCAGTCCTCTTCTGGCTGTGCCGGGTGGAGATTATAACAGAACATGGCCAAGATGTTCAAATGTTCATAAATGACCAGCATGGTCCAATAATAATAAGGCAGAACAGTTGAAACTGGAGCAGCAGCACGGCCAAGTGGACTGGGGACAGCAAGGAGTCATCATGTCAGGTAGTCCTGAGGCATGGTCCAAGGGCTCAGGTCTTCTGAGAAAGAAATAGAGAAAGAGAGAATTAGAGAGAGCACACTTAAATTCCCACATGACACCGAATAGGACAGGAGAAGTACTCCAGATATAACAAACTGACCCTAGCCCCCCGACACATAAACTACTGCAGCATAAATACTGGAGGCTGAGACACGAGGGGTCAGGAGACACTGTGGCCCCATCCGAGGACACCCCCGGACAGGGCCAAACAGGAAGGATATAACCCCACCCACTTTGCCAAAGCACAGCCCCCACACCACTAGTGGGATATATTCAACCACCAACTTACCATCCTGAGACAAGGCTGAGTATAGCCCACAAAGATCTCCGCCACGGCACAACCCAAGGGGGGGGCGCCAACCCGGACAGGAAGATCACATCAGTGACTCAACCCACTCAGGTGACGCACCCCCTCCAGGGACGGCATGAGAGAGCCCCAGTAAGCCAGTGACTCAGCCCCTGTAATAGGGTTAGAGGCAGAGAATCCCAGTGGAAAGAGGGGAACCGGCCAGGCAGAGACAGCAAGGGTGGTTCGTTGCTCCAGAGCCTTTCCGTTCACCTTCCCACTCCTGGGCCAGACTACACTCAATCATATGACCCACTGAAGAGATGAGTCTTCAGTAAAGACTTAAAGGTTGAGACCGAGTTTGCGTCTCTGACATGGGTAGGCAGACCGTTCCATAAAAATGGAGCTCTATAGGAGAAAGCCCTGCCTCCAGCTGTTTGCTTAGAAATTCTAGGGACAATTAGGAGGCCTGCGTCTTGTGACCGTAGCGTACGTGTAGGTATGTAGAGCAGGACCAAATCAGAGAGATAGGTAGGAGCAAGCCCATGTAATGCTTTGTAGGTTAGCAGTAAAACCTTGAAATCAGCCCTTGCTTTGACAGGAAGCCAGTTTAGGGAGGCTAGCACTGGAGTAATATGATCACATTTTTTGGTTCTAGTCAGGATTCTAGCAGCCGTATTTAGCACTAACTGAAGTTTATTTAGTGCTTTATCCGGGTAGCCGGAAAGTAGAGCATTGCAGTAGTCTAACCTAGAAGTGACAAAAGCATGGATAAATTTTTCTGCATCATTTTTGGACAGAAAGTTTCTGATTTTTGCAATGTTACGTAGGTGGAAAAAAGCTGTCCTTGAAATGGTCTTGATATGTTCTTCAAAAGAGAGATGAGGGTCCAGAGTAACGCCGAGGTCCTTCACAGTTTTATTTGAGACGACTGTACAACCATTAAGATTAATTGTCAGATTCAACAGAAGGTCTCTTTGTTTCTTGGGACCTAGAACAAGCATCTGTTTTGTCCGAGTTTAAAAGTAGAAAGTTTGCAGCCATCCACTTCCTTATGTCTGAAACACATGCTTCTAGCGAGGGCAATTTTGGGGCTTCACCATGTTTCATTGAAATGTACAGCTGTGTGTCATCCGCATAGCAGTGAAAGTTAACATTATGTTTTCAAATGACATCCCCAAGAGGTAAAATATATAGTGAAAACAATAGTGGTCCTAAAACGGAACCTTGAGGAACACCGAAATTTACAATTGATTTGTCAGATAACAAAACATTCACAGAGACAAACTGATATCTTTCCGACAGATAAGATCTAAACCAGGCCAGAACTTGTCCGTGTAGACCAATTTGGGTTTCCAATCTCTCCAAAAGAATGTGGTGATCGATGGTATCAAAAGCAGCACTAAGGTCTAGGAGCACGAGGACAGATGCAGAGCCTCGGTCTGATGCCATTAAAAGGTCATTTACCACCTTCACAAGTGCAGTCTCAGTGCTATGATGGGGTCTAAAACCAGACTGAAGCATTTCGTATACATTGTTTGTCTTCAGGAAGGCAGTGAGTTGCTGCGCAACAGCCTTCTCTAAAACTTTGGAGAGGAATGGAAGATTCGATATAGGCCGATAGTTTTTTAAATATTTTCTGGGTCAAGGTTTGGGTTTTTCAAGAGAGGCTTTATTACTGCCACTTTTAGTGAGTTTGGTACACATCTGGTGGATAGAGAGCCGTTTATTATGTTCAACATAGGAGGGCCAAGCACAGGAAGCAGCTCTTTCAGTAGAGTAGTTGGAATAGGGTCCAGTATGCAGCTTGAAGGTTTAGAGGCCATGATTATTTTCATCATTGTGTCAAGAGATATAGTACTAAAACACTTGAGCGTCTCTCTTGATCCTAGGTCCTGACAGAGTTGTGCAGACTCAGGACAACTGAGCTTTGGAGGAATACGGAGATTTAAAGAGGAGTCCGTAATTTGCTTTCTAATAATCAGGATCTTTTCCTCAAAGAAGTTCATGAATTTATCACTGCTAAAGTGAAAGTCATCCTCTCTTGGGGAATGCTGCTTTTTAGTTAGCTTTGCAACAGTATCAAAAAGGAATTTCGGATTGTTCTTATTTTCCTCAATTAAGTTAGAAAAATAGGATGATCGAGCAGCAGTAAGGGCTCTACGGTACTGCACGGTACTGTCTTTCCAAGCTAGTCGGAAGACTTCCAGTTTGGTGTGGCGCCATTTCCGTTCCAATTTTCTGGAATCTTGCTGGTGGTCCGATAGTCCAGGATTATGAGGAAAAACATTAAGATCCACCACATTTATTCCATGGGACAAAACTAGGTCCAGCGTATGACTGGGTCCAGAGACATGTTGGACAAAACCCACTGAGTCGATGATGGCTTCGAAAGCCTTTTGGAGTGGGTCTGTGGATTTTTCCATGTGAATATTAAAGTCACCAAAGATTAGAATATTATCTGCTATGACTACAAGGTCCGATAGGAATTCAGGGAACTCAATGAGGAACGCTGTATAGGGCCCAGGAGGCCTGTAAACAGTAGCTATAAAAAGTGATTGAGTAGGCTGCATAGATTTCATGACTAGAAGCTCAAAAGACGAGACTGGGATACAGGAGGAGACTGGGATAAGGGAGGAGACTAGGAGACTGGGATACGGGAGGAGACTGGGATAAGGGAGGAGACTGGGATAAGGGAGGAGACTAGGAGACTGGGATACGGGAGGAGACTGGGATAAGGGAGGAGACTAGGAGACTGGGATACGGGAGGAGACTGGGATAAGGGAGGAGGCTAGGAGACTGGGATACGGGAGGAGACTGGGATAAGGGAGGAGACTAGGAGACTGGGATACGGGAGGAGACTGGGATAAGGGAGGAGACTGGGATACGGGAGGAGACTGGGATAAGGGAGGAGACTAGGAGACTGGGATACGGGAGGAGACTGGGATAAGGGAGGAGACTAGGAGACTGGGATAAGGGAGGAGACTGGGATAAGTGAAGAGACTGGGATACGGGAGGAGACTGGGATAAGTGAAGAGACTGGGAAAAGGGAGGAGACTGGGATACAGGAGGAGACTGGGATACGGGAGGAGACTGGGATACAGGAGGAGACTGGGATACGGGAGGACACTGGAATACGGGAGGAGACTGGGATACAGGAGGAGACTGGGATACGGGAGGAGACTGGGATACAGGAGGAGACTGGGATACAGGAGGAGACTGGGATACAGGAGGAGACTGGGATACAGGAGGAGACTGGGATACGGGAGGAGACTGGGATACAGGAGGAGACTGGGATACAGGAGGAGACTGGGATACGGGAGGACACTGGGATACGGGAGGAGACTGGGATACAGGAGGAGACTGGGATACGGGAGGACACTGGGATAAATGTCTGGTGCGTCCTCTATCTGTCTGGGCGTCCTGTCTATGTGTAATGTCTGTGTGTATTGTCTGTGTGTACTATACTGTCTGTGTGTACTATACTGTCTGTGTGTACTATACTGTCTGTGTGTACTATACTGTATATGTGTACTATACTGTCATAGTCTTCCTCACTTCTCAGTGTGTGAGTCTGATGTGTATGACATGTCAGTGTACATATCTGTGGTATTGTGTGTGTGTGTCTACAGCTATGATTGAATGTGATCTCTCCTCTACTCCCGCAGCGTGTCAGTGTGCTACACGGCTGTGTGAGCCGGTGACTGGAGACTGTATCTGCCCACCGAGGACCCTGCTCCCAGAGTGTATCCAGTGTGAGCCCCAGACGTTCGGCTGTCATCCTCTGGTCGGCTGTGAGGTCTGCAACTGCTCCCGTCCTGGGGTCACCGCCCTCGACGTCAGCTGTGACACCGACAGTGGACAGTGCAGGTACAAGACAGGGTTAGCAACCGACTGAGCGTTCTGATGTAGGACATTCAATGCAGGTAAAAGACTCTGGGTTTGAAAATGGGGTCGTATGTGCTTCACAAGACTAGTGTTAGGGCCACGCTGAGTAAAAGTCTAGATATTAGCTTTTATGGGTATCTAAAGCGAGTCCCCCGGATTTCAGGCAAAGCGCGGTTCAACCGCTCTCCTAAAAACACCAAAAAAGGAAGTTGTCTATTTCTCTGTACTCATCTGAGGTTTTTCTGAGACATTCTCTGACTTCTGTCATATTTACTCAGCTCCACTTGCCAAATCGTGAGTCTTTGCCTTCAAGGGCAAAGCTCTAAAATTAGGCCTAGGGATAAAAAACGGTCATTTATGTCCTCTCGTTATTCTGCCAGGAATATAGCTAGTAGTAGCTGAACCGGGTTGGTATTTTTCGTTGTGCTCTGAAATGCCAATGTGATGTGGAAGGGGACCAAACTAGGCCACTTGTAGAGAGAGAAACAGTGACTTTAGAGTGTTGTTAGTCAAGAGATACAGGTAGAATGGACAAGAGATACAGGTAGAATGGACAAGAGATACAGGTAGAATGGACAAGAGATACAGGTAGAATGGACAAGAGATACAGGTAGAATGGACAAGAGATACAGGTAGAATGGACAAGAGATACAGGTAGAATGGACAAGAGATACAGGTAGAATGGACAAGAGATACAGGTAGAATGGACAAGAGATACAGGTAGAATGGACAAGAGATACAGGTAGAATGGACAAGAGATACAGGTAGAATGGACAAGAGATATCAGTTTGAGGTATCAGTTTGATGTATCAGTTTGAGGTATCAGTTTGAGGTATCAGTTTGAGGTATCAGTTTGAGGTATCAGTTTGAGGTATCAGTTTGAGGTTACAGTTTGAGGTTACAGTTTGAGGAACAGTTTGAGGTATCAGTTTGAGGTTACAGTTTGAGGTTACAGTTTGAGGTCACAGTTTGAGGAACAGTTTAAGGAACAGTTTGAGGTCACAGTTTCCCCTCCTCTCCCCTTTCTCTTCTTCTCTCCCCTCCCCTCCCCTCCTCCTCTCCCCCTTCCCTCTCTCCCCTCCCCTCCCCTCCTCCTCTCCCCCTCCCCTCATCCTCTCCCCCTCCTATCCCCTTTCCCCTCCTCCTCTCCCCCTACCCTTTCCCCTCCTTTCTCCCCTCCCCTCCCCTTTCCCCTCCCTCCCCTCCCCTCCTTCTCTCCCCCTTCCCTCTCTCCCCTCCCCTCCTCCTCTCTACCTTCCCTCTCTCCCCTCACCTTTCCCCTCCTTCTCTCCTCTCCCCTCCCCTCCCTTTTCCCCTCCCTCCCCTCCTCCTCTCCCCTCCCCTTTCCCCTCCTCCTCTCCTTCCCCCTCCTCTCTCCCCTCCCCTTTCCCCTCCTCCTCTCCTTTCCCTTCCTCTCTCCCCTCCCCTCCTCCTCCCCCCCTTCCCTCTCTCCCCTCCCCTTTCCCCTCCTCTCTCCTCAGTTTGAGGTCACTGTTTGAGGTCACAGTTTCCCCTCCTCTCTCCCCTCCCCTCCTCCTCTCCCCCTTCCCTCTTCCCTCTATCCTTTCCCCTCTCCTCCTCCTCTCCCCTTTCTCCTCTTCTCTCCCCTCCCCCTCCTCTCTCCCTCCCCTCCCCTCCTCCTCTCCCCCTTCCCCCTCCCCTCCCCTCCTCCTCTCCCCCTTCCCTCTCCCCTCCCCTCCTCCTCTCCCCCTCCTATCCCCTTTCCCCTCCTCCTCTCCCCATCCCCTTTCCCCTCCTCTCTCCCCTCCCCTCCTCCTTTCCCTCTCTCCCCTCCTCTCCTCCCCTCCTTTCTCCCCTCCCCTCCTTCTCTCCCCCTTCCCTCTCTCCCCTCCCCTCCCCTCCTCCTCTCCCCCTTCCCTCTCTCCCCTCCCCTTTCCCCTCCCCTTTCCCCTCCTCTCCCCTCCCCTTCCCTCTCCTCCTCTCTCCCCTCCCCTTTCCTCTCCTCCTTTCCTTTCCCCTCCTCTCTCCCCTCCCCTTTCCTCTCCTCTCTCCCCTCCCCTTCCCTCCTCTCTCCCCTCCCCTCCTCCTTTCCCTCTCTCCCCTCCTCTCCTCCCCTCCTTTCTCCCCTCCCCTCCTTCTCTCCCCCTTCCCTCTCTCCCCTCCCCTCCCCTCCTCCTCTCCCCCTTCCCTCTCTCCCCTCCCCTTTCCCCTCCCCTTTCCCCTCCTCTCCCCTCCCCTTCCCTCTCCTCCTCTCTCCCCTCCCCTTTCCTCTCCTCCTTTCCTTTCCCCTCCTCTCTCCCCTACCTTTCCCCTCCTCTCTCCCCATCCCCTTTCCCCTCCTCTCTCCCCTCCCCTTTCCCCTCCTCCTCTCCTTTCCCCTCCTCTCTCCCCTCCAATCCACTGTGAGCATCCAGACATAAAGACATTCTGCAGCAGTGTGTCACATTCCTCTGTGGTCTCTGTCCTGACAAGACATGTCTGTAAAGCTGCTGCTATCAGCTCTCAGTAGGCCTCTTATATCAGCCTGCTGTCTGGGCTACTGATACCTGACACTGATAACACACGCTGACACAGATGCACGTACAGAGCAACACAGCCATATCAGCCTGCTGTCTGGGCTACTGATACCTGACACTGATAACACATGCTGACACAGATGCACGTACAGAGCAACACAGCCATATCAGCCTGCTGTCTGGGCTACTGATACCTGACACTGATAACACACGCTGACACAGATGCACGTACAGAGCAACACAGCCATATCAGCCTGCTGTCTGGGCTACTGATACCTGACACTGATAACACACGCTGACACAGATGCACGTACAGAGCAACACAGCCATATCAGCCTGCTGTCTGGGCTACTGATACCTGACACTGATAACACACGCTGACACAGATGCACGTACAGAGCAACACAGCCATATCAGCCTGCTGTCTGGGCTACTGATACCTGACACTGATAACACACGCTGACACAGATGCACGTACAGAGCAACACAGCCATATCAGCCTGCTGTCTGGGCTACTGATACCTGACACTGATAACACACGCTGACACAGATGCACGTACAGAGCAACACAGCCATATCAGCCTGCTGTCTGGGCTACTGATACCTGACACTGATAACACACGCTGACACAGATGCACGTACAGAGCAACACAGCCATATCAGCCTGCTGTCTGGGCTACTGATACCTGACACTGATAACACACGCTGACACAGATGCACGTACAGAGCAACACAGCCATATCAGCCTGCTGTCTGGGCTACTGATACCTGACACTGATAACACACGCTGACACAGATGCACGTACAGAGCAACACAGCCATATCAGCCTGCTGTCTGGGCTACTGATACCTGACACTGATAACACACGCTGACACAGATGCACGTACAGAGCAACACAGCCATATCAGCCTGCTGTCTGGGCTACTGATACCTGACACTGATAACACACGCTGACACAGATGCACGTACAGAGCAACACAGCCATATCAGCCTGCTGTCTGGGCTACTGATACCTGACACTGATAACACACGCTGACACAGATGCACGTACAGAGCAACACAGCCATATCAGCCTGCTGTCTGGGCTACTGATACCTGACACTGATAACACACGCTGACACAGATGCACGTACAGAGCAACACAGCCATATCAGCCTGCTGTCTGGGCTACTGATACCTGACACTGATAACACACGCTGACACAGATGCACGTACAGAGCAACACAGCCATATCAGCCTGCTGTCTGGGCTACTGATACCTGACACTGATAACACACGCTGACACAGATGCACGTACAGAGCAACACAGCCATATCAGCCTGCTGTCTGGGCTACTGATACCTGACACTGATAACACACGCTGACACAGATGCACGTACAGAGCAACACAGCCATATCAGCCTGCTGTCTGGGCTACTGATACCTGACACTGATAACACACGCTGACACAGATGCACGTACAGAGCAACACAGCCAAACTTGTAGCGTGATTATTTTCATTGAAAAACACTTTGCATCGTAATTTATTTTTATTGAATATGAGTCCACATTTGCATCTGGCAAAACGCTGAGATTAGTTCATAATAACAACATGGACTGTGATATTATCTGACCACTGAAAACAACACAACAACATGGACTGTGATATTATCTGACCACTGAAAACAACACAACAACATGGACTGTGATATTATCTGACCACTGAAAACACCACAACAACATGGACTGTGATATTATCTGACCCCTGAAAACACCACAACAACATGGACTGTGATATTATCTGACCCCTGAAAACACCACAACAACATGGACTGTGATATTATCTGACTGCTGAAAACAACACAACATGGACTGTGATATTATCTGACCACTGAAAACAACACAACAACATGGACTGTGATATTATCTGACCACTGAAAACAACACAACATGGACTGTGATATTATCTGACCACTGAAAACAACACAACATGGACTGTGATATTATCTGACCACTGAAAACACCACAACAACATGGACTGTGATATTATCTGACTGCTGGAAACACCACAACAACATGGACTGTGATATTATCTGACTGCTGGAAACACCACAACAACATGGACTGTGATATTATCTGACCACTGAAAACACCACAACAACATGGACTGTGATATTATCTGACTGCTGGAAACACCACAACAACATGGACTGTGATATTATCTGACCACTGAAAACACCACAACAACATGGACTGTGATATTATCTGACTGCTGGAAACACCCACAACAACATGGACTGTGATATTATCTGACCACTGAAAACACCACAACAACATGGACTGTGATATTATCTGACCACTGAAAACACCACAACAACATGGACTGTGATATTATCTGACCCCTGAAAACACCACAACAACATGGACTGTGATATTATCTGACCCCTGAAAACACCACAACAACATGGACTGTGATATTATCTGACTGCTGAAAACAACACAACATGGACTGTGATATTATCTGACCACTGAAAACAACACAACAACATGGACTGTGATATTATCTGACCACTGAAAACAACACAACATGGACTGTGATATTATCTGACCACTGAAAACAACACAACATGGACTGTGATATTATCTGACCACTGAAAACACCACAACAACATGGACTGTGATATTATCTGACTGCTGGAAACACCACAACAACATGGACTGTGATATTATCTGACCACTGAAAACACCACAACAACATGGACTGTGATATTATCTGACTGCTGGAAACACCACAACAACATGGACTGTGATATTATCTGACCACTGAAAACACCACAACAACATGGACTGTGATATTATCTGACTGCTGGAAACACCCACAACAACATGGACTGTGATATTATCTGACCACTGAAAACACCACAACAACATGGACTGTGATATTATCTGACCACTGAAAACACCACAACAACATGGACTGTGATATTATCTGACTGCTGGAAACACCACAACAACATGGACTGTGATATTATCTGACCACTGAAAACACCACAACAACATGGACTGTGATATTATCTGACCACTGAAAACAACACAACAACATGGACTGTGATATTATCTGACCACTGAAAACACCACAACAACATGGACTGTGATATTATCTGACCACTGAAAACACCACAACAACATGGACTGTGATATTATCTGACCACTGAAAACACCACAACAACATGGACTGTGATATTATCTGACCACTGAAAACACCACAACAACATGGACTGTGATATTATCTGACCACTGAAAACACCACAACAACATGGACTGTGATATTATCTGACCACTGAAAACACCACGTTGGTTTGTTAATTTGTTTGTTTGTGATCATTCGCCAGATGCAAGAACAACATCATCGGTCGTCAGTGTGATCGATGCAGCCCTGGTTTCTACGGTTACCCCAACTGTAGACCATGTGACTGCAACGAGGCGGGAACAGAGGAGGAGGTGTGTGACTCCTCCGTCGGGCGCTGCCTCTGCAAGGTGAGAACACACACTTTGTGTTCCTTATTTATCAGTCCTGGTAAACTTGACAGGTTGGTAAAGTTATCCTATTTTTGATGGTCATTGAAGGCAGATATAAATGGGAAAGGGGGATACCTAGTCAGTTGTACAACAGAAAGGGGGATACCTAGTCAGTTGTCCAACAGAAAGGGGGATACCTAGTCAGTTGTACAACAGAAAGGGGGATACCTAGTCAGTTGTCCAACAGAAAGGGGGATACCTAGTCAGTTGTACAGCAGAAAGGGGGATACCTAGTCAGTTGTCCAACAGAAAGGGGGATACCTAGTCAGTTGTCCAACAGAAAGGGGGATACCTAGTCAGTTGTACAGCAGAAAGGGGGATACCTAGTCAGTTGTCCAACAGAAAAGGGGATACCTAGTCAGTTGTCCAACAGAAAGGGGGATACCTAGTCAGTTGTACAACAGAAAGGAAGAGGGGGATACCTAGTCAGTTGTACAACAGAAAGGAAGAGGGGGATACCTAGTCAGTTGTACAGCAGAAAGGGGGGTACCTAGTCAGTTGTACAGCAGAAAAGGGGGATACCTAGTCAGTTGTATAACAGAAAGGGAAAGGGGGATACCTAGTCAGTTGTACAACAGAAAGGGGGGGTACCTAGTCAGTTATACAACAGAAAGGGGGGATACCTAGTCAGTTGTACAACAGAAAGGGGGATACCTAGTCAGTTGTATAACAGAAAGGGGGGGTACCTAGTCAGTTATACAACAGAAAGGGGGGATACCTAGTCAGTTGTACAACAGAAAGGGGGGATACCTAGTCAGTTGTACAACAGAAAGGGGGATACCTAGTCAGTTGTACAACAGAAAGGGGGATACCTAGTCAGTTGTACAACAGAAAGGGGATACCTAGTCAGTTGTCCAACAGAAAGGGGGGATACCAGTCAGTTGTACAACAGAAAGGGGGATACCTAGTCAGTTGTACAACAGAAAGGGGGATACCTAGTCAGTTGTATAACAGAAAGGGGGTACCTAGTCAGTTGTACAACAGAAAGGGGGGATACCTAGTCAGTTGTCCAACAGAAAGGGGGATACCTAGTCAGTTGTACAACAGAAAGGGGATACCTAGTCAGTTGTCCAACAGAAAGGGGGGATACCAGTCAGTTGTACAACAGAAAGGGGGATACCTAGTCAGTTGTACAACAGAAAGGGGGATACCTAGTCAGTTGTATAACAGAAAGGGGGGTACCTAGTCAGTTGTACAACAGAAAGGGGGGATACCTAGTCAGTTGTCCAACAGAAAGGGGGATACCTAGTCAGTTGTACAACAGAAAGGGGGATACCTAGTCAGTTGTACAACAGAAAGGGGGGATACCTAGTCAGTTGTACAACAGAAAGGAAGAGGGGGATACCTAGTCAGTTGTACAACAGAAAGGAAGAGGGGGATACCTAGTCAGTTGTACAACAGAAAGTGAGATACCTAGTCAGTTGTACAGCAGAAAGGGGGGTACCTAGTCAGTTGTACAGCAGAAAAGGGGGATACCTAGTCAGTTGTATAACAGAAAGGGAAAGGGGGATACCTAGTCAGTTGTACAACAGAAAGGGGGGGTACCTAGTCAGTTATACAACAGAAAGGGGGGATACCTAGTCAGTTGTACAACAGAAAGGGGGATACCTAGTCAGTTGTATAACAGAAAGGGGGGGTACCTAGTCAGTTATACAACAGAAAGGGGGGATACCTAGTCAGTTGTACAACAGAAAGGGGGGATACCTAGTCAGTTGTACAACAGAAAGGGGGATACCTAGTCAGTTGTACAACAGAAAGGGGGATACCTAGTCAGTTGTACAACAGAAAGGGGATACCTAGTCAGTTGTCCAACAGAAAGGGGGGATACCAGTCAGTTGTACAACAGAAAGGGGGATACCTAGTCAGTTGTACAACAGAAAGGGGGATACCTAGTCAGTTGTATAACAGAAAGGGGGTACCTAGTCAGTTGTACAACAGAAAGGGGGGATACCTAGTCAGTTGTCCAACAGAAAGGGGGATACCTAGTCAGTTGTACAACAGAAAGGGGATACCTAGTCAGTTGTCCAACAGAAAGGGGGGATACCAGTCAGTTGTACAACAGAAAGGGGGATACCTAGTCAGTTGTACAACAGAAAGGGGGATACCTAGTCAGTTGTATAACAGAAAGGGGGGTACCTAGTCAGTTGTACAACAGAAAGGGGGGATACCTAGTCAGTTGTCCAACAGAAAGGGGGATACCTAGTCAGTTGTACAACAGAAAGGGGGATACCTAGTCAGTTGTACAACAGAAAGGGGGGATACCTAGTCAGTTGTACAACAGAAAGGAAGAGGGGGATACCTAGTCAGTTGTACAACAGAAAGGAAGAGGGGGATACCTAGTCAGTTGTACAACAGAAAGGAAGAGGGGGATACCTAGTCAGTTGTACAACAGAAAGGGGGATACCTAGTCAGTTGTACAACAGAAAGGGGGATACCTAGTCAGTTGTACAACAGAATGGGGGATACCTAGTCAGTTGTTCAACAGAAAGTACCACAATGACTGATGCTCTAACCACTAGGCTACCAGGAAGTACCACAATGACCAACGCTCTAACCACTAGGCTACCAGGAACTACCACAATGACCAACGCTCTAACCACTAGGCTACCAGGAACTACCACAATGACCAACGCTCTAACCACTAGGCTACCAGGAACTACCACAATGACCAACGCTCTAACCACTAGGCTACCAGAAAGTACCACAATGACCAACGCTCTAACCACTAGGCTACCAGGAAGTACCACAATGACCAACTATGTTATAGAGAGTCGATCTCTGCCATAGATGCTCTGGATCAACCAATCAACAGGCAGCCTACATATTTATATACATATATATAACAGCACTGTATTCTACAAATTTCCCAACAACACCTGGGAGCTCCATAATTCCCAACAACACCTGGGAGCTCCATAATTCCCAACAACACCCGGGAGCTCCATAATTCCCAACAACACCTGGGAGCTCCATAATTCCCAACAACACCTGGGAGCTCCATAATTCCCAACAACACCTGGGAGCTCCATAATTCCCAACAACACCTGGGAGCTCCATAATTCCCAACAACACCTGGGAGCTCCATAATTCCCAACAACACCTGGGAGCTCCATAATTCCCAACAACACCTGGGAGCTCCATAATTCCCAACAACACCTGGGAGCTCCATAATTCCCAACAACACCTGGGAGCTCCATAATTCCCAACAACACCTGGGAGCTCCATAATTCCCAACAACACCTGGGAGCTCCATAATTCCCAACAACACCCGGGAGCTCCATAATTCCCAACAACACCCGGGAGCTCCATAATTCCCAACAACACCTGGGAGCTCCATAATTCCCAACAACACCTGGGAGCTCCATAATCCCCAACAACACCTGGGAGCTCCATAATTCCCAACAACACCCGGGAGCTCCATAATTCCCAACAACACCCGGGAGCTCCATAATTCCCAACAACACCCGGGAGCTCCATAATTCCCAACAACACCCGGGAGCTCCATAATTCCCAACAACACCCGGGAGCTCCATAATTCCCAACAACACCCGGGAGCTCCATAATTCCCAACAACACCCGGGAGCTCCATAATTCCCAACAACACCCGGGAGCTCCATAATTCCCAACAACACCTGGGAGCTCCATAATTCCCAACAACACCCGGGAGCTCCATAATTCCCAACAACACCCGGGAGCTCCATAATTCCCAACAACACCCGGGAGCTCCATAATTCCCAACAACACCCGGGAGCTCCATAATTCCCAACAACACCCGGGAGCTCCATAATTCCCAACAACACCCGGGAGCTCCATAATTCCCAACAACACCTGGGAGCTCCATAATTCCCAACAACACCTGGGAGCTCCATAATTCCCAACAACACCTGGGAGCTCCATAATTCCCAACAACACCTGGGAGCTCCATAATTCCCAACAACACCCGGGAGCTCCATAATTCCCAACAACACCCGGGAGCTCCATAATTCCCAACAACACCTGGGAGCTCCATAATTCCCAACAACACCTGGGAGCTCCATAATTCCCAACAACACCCGGGAGCTCCATAATTCCCAACAACACCCGGGAGCTCCATAATTCCCAACAACACCTGGGAGCTCCATAATTCCCAACAACACCTGGGAGCTCCATAATTCCCAACAACACCCGGGAGCTCCATAATTCCCAACAACACCCGGGAGCTCCATAATTCCCAACAACACCCGGGAGCTCCATAATTCCCAACAACACCCGGGAGCTCCATAATTCCCAACAACACCCGGGAGCTCCATAATTCCCAACAACACCCGGGAGCTCCATAATTCCCAACAACACTGTAAACTCCATCATTCCCAACAACACCCGGGAGCTCCATAATTCCCAACAACACCCGGGAGCTCCATAATTCCCAACAACACCCGGGAGCTCCATAATTCCCAACAACACCCGGGAGCTCCATAATCCCCAACAACACCCGGGAGCTCCATAATTCCCAACAACACCTGGGAGCTCCATAATTCCCAACAACACCCGGGAGCTCCATAATTCCCAACAACACCCGGGAGCTCCATAATTCCCAACAACACCTGGGAGCTCCATAATTCCCAACAACACCCGGGAGCTCCATAATTCCCAACAATACCCGGGAGCTCCATAATTCCCAACAACACCTGGGAGCTCCATAATTCCCAACAACACCCGGGAGCTCCATAATTCCCAACAACACCCGGGAGCTCCATAATTCCCAACAACACTGTAAACTCCATCATTCCCAACAACACTGTAAACTCCATAATTCCCAACAACACTGTAAACTCCATATTTCCCAACAACACTGTAAACTCCATAATTCCCAACAACACTGTAAACTCCATAATTCCCAACAACACTCCCAGCTCCATAACTCCCAACAACACTGTAAACTACATAATTCCCAACAACACTCCCAGCTCCATAATTCCCAACAACACTGTAAACTACATAATTCCCAACAACACTGTAAACTCCATAATTCCCAACAACACTGTAAACTCCATAATTCCCAACAACACTGTAAACTCCATAATTCCCAACAACACTCCCAGCTCCATAACTCCCAACAACACTGTCAGCTCCATAATTCCCAACAACACTGTAAACTACATAGCCTAATTCCAAAAGATTTAAATGCAGATTTGAACGAAACAGAGATCAGATGGTTGGCATGGAGATGCTGCAATGGACGTTTTACCAGTAAAACTTGAAGAATAGGCCGATCGTTTACGATTGACAGTCATAAATGTGAAGGGAGGGTAAACTAAATAGACACAAGGGAACAGGAGGTTCAGAACTGCAGCCTTAGGCAGCTACAGACAGAATTCTGGTAGCAGGAGACAAGGCTTTAAAATACTGAATATAACAAACAGGTAGAGATGTGATTCTGAAAGGAACAGACTGGTTACTGCAAAATAGTATTTCAGTATTTAAACACAGAAACTCGTTATATAACTCCGTTACTCATAGAAGTAATATATTACTCACGAGTGATATTTTGATATGTCAACACTGCTCAGGTATCACATGAACGCACATAAGACATGTCAAAATGTGTAGAATTGGGATAAATTAGCTTTAAAACTGCAACCTTTTCTCTCCGTCCCATGTCAAAATGTGTAGAAT
This sequence comes from Oncorhynchus kisutch, assembly GCF_002021735.2. NCBI lineage: Eukaryota > Metazoa > Chordata > Actinopteri > Salmoniformes > Salmonidae > Oncorhynchus > Oncorhynchus kisutch. The sequence continues at coordinate 41,532,048 of NC_034197.2, read as the reverse complement.
TGCAGAAACTGATCTCTTAAACAGCTAAATGTTCTCTCAGCCAACAAAGAGGGGTGTGAACAGTTTCAACAGTTTGGGGTTACACCCATCGCAAGGTGTTTGTTTTTTACTACGCCGATAAATTACAATATCCATCCGAACCTTTGCCACCTAGGAAATGTGTGTGACCGAACCCTTCTCAAATAGTAGTCGAGTACCCCTGCACTAGACAGACAATGTTTCAGCCAGTAGTCACTTTCAACCTCCCAATAACATCAATGGCAACAAGATGTCTTCCACCTCCTTTTTCCCCCGACAGGAAAATGTCCAGGGTGGTCGTTGTGACCAGTGCAGAGTGGGAACCTTCCACCTTGACCCCACCAACCCTAAAGGCTGCACTTCCTGTTTCTGTTTCGGAGCCACCAACCGCTGTCGCAGCTCAGAGAAACGACGGACTGAGGTAGAGGGACAGTACAGCACACAGGGATTGGGTTTATATATTTCTGTGTTTGCTAAACAGTTCCAAATTTTGTCCACAGGTTCCCAGATTATATTACAACAGACATAAAACTCAGATATACTTGTTTTGTGCTGAAACACAAATGAAACATATTTTGACTCGGTGCTGAGTGGTTTAATTAAAGTGTGCTAATACGTATTAACAGTTATGTATAGTGATAACTGCCAAAATAATGGAAACACTTGAGTAAATGAGGGATGCTAAGTACTGTATATTGAAAGCGGGTGGAGATTATTTAACTGACAGACAAACAGACAGGCGACTATATCCAGTATCCTGGTCTGTAACATTAACGCCTCCTTCATTCACTTGACTTTTATTTTGAAGTCTTTCACCGCTCATCAGTGCAAGACAGTTCTGGTACCATTAATTGACTAAATAGCAGTCTGGCTATTTAGCAGTCTTATGGCTTGGGGGTAGAAGAAGCCTGTTGGTCAGAGACCCGATTCTCCGGTACCATTTTCCGGACGGTAGCAGATTTAACAGTGTATGGGCTTGGGGATAGAAGCCTGTTGGACCGAGATCCGATGCTCTGGTACAGTTTGCCAGATGGTAGCAGAGTTAACAGTCTATGGCTTGGGGGGCTGGAGTATTTGGCAATTTTTCGGGCCTTCCTCTGACACCGCCTGACATAGAGGTCCTGGATGGCAGGGAGCTTGGCTCTGGTACTGGGCTGTCCGCACCACCCTCTGTAGTGCTTTGTGGTCAAGGGCGGTGCATTTGCCATTCAACACGTTGATTCAGCAAGTCAAGATGATCTCGATGGTGCAACTGTAGAACTTTTTGAGGATCTGAGGGCCCATGCCAAATCTTTTCAGCGTCCTGATGGGGGAAAAGAAGCTGCCATGCGCTCTTTACGACTGTGCAGGTGTGTGTGGACCATGTTAGGTCCTTAGTGATGTTGACGCCAAGAAACTACCTGCTCCACAACAGCCCTGTCGATATGGATGGGAGCTCCCCTCTTTCTCCTATAGTCCACGATCAGCTCCTTAGTAATTACTGACGTTGAGAGAGAGGTTGTTATCCTGTCACCACACTGCTCAGTTTCTGACCTCCCTATAGGCTGATTCAACCGTCGTGTCGTCAGCAAACTTGATGATGATGTTGGTGTCGTGTGTGGTCACACAGTCGTCGTTGAACAGGGAGAACCAGAGTGGACTAAGCACAAACCTCTGAGGGGTTCAACTACTTCACTTCAACTAACTAACAGACAAAATGAGGAATTTGCAAGTAAATACATAAACAAATCCTACAATGTGATTTTCTGGATTTTTTTTCTAATTTTGTCTGTCATAGTTGAAGTGTACCTATGATGAAAATTACAGCCCTCTCTCATCTTTTTAAGTGGGAGAACTTGCACAATTGGTGGCTGACTAAACACTTTTTTTGCCCCACTGTAGTTATTTCCCCTGTTGTCCAGATGGGAGAGGGTGGTGTGGGGTGCAATTTAGATTGCGTCTGCTGTGGATCTGTTGGGGCGGAATGTGAATTGAAGGGGTTCCAGGGTGTCTGGGAAGATGGTGTTGATGACCAGCCTTTCAAAGCACTTCATTAATAACAGATCTGAGTGCTTCAGGGCAGGAGTCATTTAGGCAGGTTACCTTGGAGCTCTTAGGAACAGGGAAAATCATGGTCAGCTCGAAACATTGTTGAGATTCCAGACTGGGACAAGGAGAGATTGAAAATGTCTGTGAAGACACTTGCCAGCTGGTCTGAGAACTCACCCTAGTATTCTCAGCCTTGTGATTGTTAACATGTTTAAATGTTTTGCTCACATCGACCATGGAGAGCGAGATCACACAGTCATCTGGAAAAACAGGGGCTTTCACTGTGGGGACGACATCATCTATGCACTTATTGATGAAGTGCGTGACTGTTGTGGTTAACTCCTCAATTCCATTGGATGAATCCTGGAACATATCCCCGTCTGTACTAGCAAAACAGTCTTGTAGCCTCGTGTCTGCTTCATCGGACCACTTACATATTAAGCGCATCACTTGTATTTTCTGTTCGAGCTTTAGTTTGGAAACAGGAAACAGGAAGCAGGAGAATGGAGTCATGGTCAGATTTGCTGCAGGGAGGAGGAGCGAGGGCCTTGTATGGGTTTCTGTGGGTTGAGTTTTAGCGCCCCTAGTGGCGCTGAAGAGGTCTTGGTAGAAGTGAGGTAGGACGGTTTTAAGTCTCCCCGAGTTAAAGTCTCCGCCCACCAGAAACCTCTGGGTGAACGGTTTCTAGTTTTTTTATGGCCTCGTACAGTTTGTTGAGTTCCAGAGCGATGTTGGCTTGAGGAGGGATGTTAACAGCCATGATAATTACGGACATCAATCATCCAGCCACGTTTCAGTAAGACTTTTTATTGATTTAATTCACCTTTATTTTACTTTTATATATTTATTTCACCTTTATTTAACTTTTATATATTTATTTCACCTTTATTTTACTAGGCAAGTCAGTTATGAACAAATTCTTATTTTCAATGACGGCCTAGGAACAGTGGGTTAACTGCCTTGTTCAGGGGCAGAACAATAGATTTGTACCTTGTCAGCTCGGGGGGGTTTGAACTTGCAACCTTCCGGTTACTAGTCTCTCTGATAGGAGACTCTCGAACAAAGCTCATCCATCTTATTCTCCAGTGACTGGACAATGTGACAATAGAACAGAGGGGATTCGGTTTTCTCTTCGCCTCAATTTCACCTGGTTGTCCTTCTGGAAGGTTCTCCCATCTCCACGAAGGAACTCTAGAGCTCTGTCAGAGTCACCATCAGGTTCTTGGTCACTTCCCTGACCAAAGCCCTTCTCCCCCGATTGCTCAGATTGGCCGTGCTGCCAGCTCTAGGAAGAGTCTTGGTGGTTCCAAACATCTTCCATTGAAGAATGAAGGAGGTCACTGTGTTCTTGCTGACCTTCAATGCGTCCCCAGATCTGTGCCTCGCCACAATCCTGTCTTGGTTTTTGCTCTGACATGCACTGTCAACTGTGGGACCTTTATATAAACAGGTGTTTGCCTTTCCAAATCATGTTCAATCAATTGAATTTACCACAGGTGGACTCCAATCAAGTTGTAGAAACATCTCAAAGGATGATCAATGGAAACAGGATGCTCCTGAGCTCAATTTTCGAGTCTCATAGCAAAGGGTCTGAATACTTATGTAAATTAGGTATTTAAAAAAATATACAATATTACATTTGCAAAAATGTCTAAAAACCTGTTTTTCTTTGTCATTATGGGGTATTGTGATGTCATTATGGGGTATTGTGATGTCATTATGGGTTATTGTGATGTCATTATGGGGTATTGTGTATAGATTGCTGAGGATTTTAGTAATTTTTTTATCAAATTTAGAATAAGGCTGTAACGTAACAAAATGTGGGAAAAGTCAAGGGGTCTGAATACTTTCCGAAGGCACTGTATTTGGTATTTGCCGCCCAAATTGCGTTCTAGCACATTTAAAAACGATCTACATCTTATAGAAACTAATGATGATCCGTGTCCAAATCAGGCATTTAGTAACTTTTAGTAGCATTTTTCTTCTGTATAGACAGGGGTAGGCTACTTATTCTATATATACATTTAATTACAGGGAGCAGACAGACAGGAAGTGTTATGTTTTGTTATAGGTGATGGACATGATGGGCCGGGTGCTGTTAGCAGCAGACAGACAGGAAGTCCCGGTGTATAAATGTTATATTAATATTCCCTGTGCATTGTAATGACCTCCAGGTGATGGACATGATGGACTGGGTGTTGCTCGGAGCAGACAGACAGGAAGTCCCTGTGACAGTGTATCCTGATCAGGACTTGGTGGAGGCGGACCTTAGTGACGTACCTGATGTCTACCAAGACCTCTTCTGGCACGCTCCTAGAACGTACCTGGGAGACAAGGTACAACACCATACAGTAAACTTTATTGTCCCCAAAGTCTTGGACACACAATCCTTATGTATTTAATGAACCTTTATTTAACAAGGCAAGTCAGTTAAGAACACATTCTTATTCACAATGACGGCCCTACACCGGCCAAACCGTAACCCGGACGACACTGGGCCAATTGGGGCTCCCGATCACAGCCGGTTGTGATACAGCCTGGATTCGAACCAGGGTGTCTGTAGTGAAGTCTCAAAGACATATTTTACGTGCCTTAGTCCACTGAGCCAATCGGGAGTCTGTAAATAGAAAACATATCGTAGGCATAGTAACATACATTGCATTGACTCCAGGGTCACAAAGACTCACAATGGGTGCAAGAGTTAAAATGGAGGAACACCTTTAGGACAAAGACAAGGGGAGAAGAAGGCTTCAACATAACAATAACCTTGAGCAGGTGGGAGCGGGCGGGGCCTGGGAGGGGTGGAATGACTGATTCACTCCGTGTTATTTAGCCAGAGGGCCCTCATAGAGGTACTGTGTTCACCATGCCAAGGAGAGGGTGAGGGTTGGTGGGGAGGGAGGGAGGGTTCGCTGGGGCAAGAGGAGTCTACATCAGATTACACTAGTGCTACGGGCTACATATAGCACACACACACACACACACACAGACACACAGACACACAGACACACACACACACACAGACACACACACACACACAGACACACACACACACAGACACACACACACAGACACACACACAGACACACACACAATAAAGAGGATGTGTAGACAGCCAGCGGTTATAGAGATAATGATGGTTGTTTTGTCTAGAATATAACACCTTTAATGGTAGATTTTATCTCTCTCTTTGAACTTAGTTATCTTCCTCTAGGATTGAATGTCTGACCGCAAGTCTGTCTGTCTGTCTCTCTCTGTCCGCCTGTCTGCCTCTCTGTCTCTATCTGTCTGCCTCTGCCTGCTTCTCTGTCTGTCTGTCTGTCTGTCTGTCTGTCTGTCTGTCTGTCTGTCTGTCTGTCTGTCTGTCTGTCTGTCTGTCTGTCTGTCTGTCTGTCTGTCTGTCTGTCTGTCTGTCTGCCTCTCTCTGTCTCTCTGTCCGCCTGTCTGCCTCTCTGTCTCTATCTGTCTGCCTCTGCCTGCTTCTCTGTCTGTCTGTCTGTCTGTCTGTCCGTCTGTCTCTCTGTCCGCCTGTCTGCCTCTCTGTCTCTATCTGTCTGCATCTGCCTGCTTCTCTGTCTGTCTGTCCGCCTGTCTGCCTCTCTGTCTCTATCTGTCTGCCTCTGCCTGCTTCTCTGTCTGTCTGTCTGTCTGTCTGTCTGTCTGTCTGTCCGTCTGTCTCTCTGTCCGCCTGTCTGCCTCTCTGTCTCTATCTGTCTGCATCTGCCTGCTTCACTGTCTGTCTGTCTGTCTGCCTCTGTCTGTCTGTCTGTCTGTCCGTCTGTCTCTCTGTCTCTATCTGTCTGCCTCTGCCTGCTTCTCTGTCTGTCTGTCTGTCTGCCTCTGTCTGTCTGTCTGTCTGTCTGTCTGTCTGTCTGTCTGTCTGTCTGTCTGTCTGTCTGTCTGTCTCTCTGCCCTCCTGTCTGCCTCTCTGTCTCTATCTGTCTGCCTCTGCCTGCTTCTCTGTCTGTCTGACTGTCTGCCTCTGTCTGTCTGTCTGTCTGTCCGCCTGTCTCTCTGTCTCTCTGTCCGCCTGTCTGCCTCTCTCTCTCTCTCTCTCCATCCCTCTCCCTCTCCCTCCCCCTCTCTCTTCATCTCTGTCTAGGTATCGTCGTATGGAGGGTATCTGCGGTATCGTCTCCACACTCAGACTATGAGAGGAGATGTTCTCTCTCTACCCACTGAGGCCTCTCGACCTGACATCATTCTCAAGGTTAACAACCCAACACAGTGTACTCTCAGCTTTACATCTGAACAGATTACCAAGATGTACTTTCTACATTTAAACCTAGTGCTTAGTATCCTTTGATGTCTATAGAAGAAATGATGTGTTATGCCTTACTTGACATAAAGTAACTATTAGTAAAGAGTAAAAGGTTGTGTGTGTCAAGAAACCAGAAGAGCACTGAACTGAAGGTTGGCTAGTGATGTGTCTGTCTGTGTGTATCTCTGCTGTTAAAACATGTGTCTCTGTATATCTACAGGGTAACCAGATGACCCTGGTGTTCATTGAGAGAGAATATTCTTCACCTGAACAACCACACCTGGGGATAGTCCACATGCTGGAGGTAGGATACTGACCTCCTGGAGATAGTCCACATGGTGGAGGAGGGACACTGACCTCCTCGGGATAGTCCACATGGTGGAGGAGGGACACTGACCTCCTGGGGATAGTCCACATGGTGGAGGAGGGACACTGACCTCCTGGAGATAGTCCACATGGTGGAGGAGGGACACTGACCTCCTGGAGATAGTCCACATGGTGGAGGTAGGACACTGACCTCCTGGAGATAGTCCACATGGTGGAGGAGGGACACTGACCTCCTGGAGATAGTCCACATGGTGGAGGAGGGACACTGACCGCCTGGTGATAGTCCACATGCTGGAGGAGGGATACTGACCTGACCACCTGAGGATAGTCCACATGGTGGAGGTAGGACACTGACCTCCTGGAGATAGTCCACATGGTGGAGGAGGGACACTGACCTCCTGGGGATAGTCCACATGGTGGAGGAGGGACACTGACCTCCTGGAGATAGTCCACATGGTGGAGGAGGGACACTGACCTCCTGGGGATAGTCCACATGGTGGAGGAGGGACACTGACCTCCTGGGGATAGTCCACATGGTGGAGGAGGGACACTGACCTCCTGGAGATAGTCCACATGGTGGAGGAGGGACACTGACCTCCTGGGGATAATCCACATGGTGGAGGAGGGACACTGACCTCCTTGGGATAGTCCACATGGTGGAGGAGGGACACTGACCTCCTGGAGATAGTCCACATGGTGGAGGAGGGACACTGACCTGACCTCCTGGTGATAGTCTACATGGTGGAGGAGGGACACTGACCTCCTGGGGATAGTCCACATGGTGGAGGAGGGACACTGACCTGACCTCCTGGTGATAGTCTACATGGTGGAGGAGGGACACTGACCTCCTGGAGATAGTCTACATGGTGGAGGAGGGACACTGACCTCCTGGAGATAGTCCACATGCTGGAGGTAGGACACTGACCTCCTGGGGATTGTGCACATGCTGGAGGTAGGACACTGACCTCCTGGAGATAGTCCACATGGTGGAGGTAGGACACTGACCTCCTGGAGATAGTCCACATGGTGGAGGAGGGACACTGACCTCCTGGAGGTAGTCCACATGGTGGAGGAGGGACACTGACCTCCTGGAGATAGTCCACATGGTGGAGGAGGGACACTGACCTCCTGGAGATAGTCCACATGGTGGAGGAGGGACACTGACCTGACCTCCTGGTGATAGTCTACATGGTGGAGGAGGGACACTGACCTCCTTGGGATAGTCCACATGGTGGAGGAGGGACACTGACCTCCTGGAGATAGTCCACATGGTGGAGGAGGGACACTGACCTGACCTCCTGGTGATAGTCTACATGGTGGAGGAGGGACACTGACCTCCTGGAGATAGTCCACATGCTGGAGGTAGGACACTGACCTCCTGGGGATTGTGCACATGCTGGAGGTAGGACACTGACCTCCTGGAGATAGTCCACATGGTGGAGGTAGGACACTGACCTCCTGGAGATAGTCCACATGGTGGAGGAGGGACACTGACCTCCTGGAGATAGTCCACATGGTGGAGGAGGGACACTGACCTCCTGGAGATAGTCCACATGCTGGAGGTAGGACACTGACCTCCTTGGGATAGTCCACATGGTGGAGGAGGGACACCGACCTCCTGGAGATAGTCCACATGCTGGAGGAGGGATACTGACCTGACCACCTGAGGATAGTCCACATGGTGGAGGTAGGACACTGACCTCCTGGAGATAGTCCACATGGTGGAGGAGGGACACTGACCTCCTGGGGATAGTCCACATGGTGGAGGAGGGACACTGACCTGACCTCCTGGAGATAGTCCACATGGTGGAGGTAGGACACTGACCTCCTTGGGATAGTCCACATGGTGGAGGAGGGACACTGACCTGACCTCCTGGAGATAGTCCACATGGTGGAGGTAGGACACTGACCTCCTTGGGATAGTCCACATGGTGGAGGAGGGACACTGACCTGACCTCCTGGAGATAGTCCACATGGTGGAGGTAGGACACTGACCTCCTTGGGATAGTCCACATGGTGGAGGAGGGACACTGACCTCCTTGGGATAGTCCACATGGTGGAGGAGGGACACTGACCTGACCTCCTGGAGATAGTCCACATGGTGGAGGAGGGACACTGACCTGGTCTCCTGGAGATAGTCCACATGGTGGAGGAGGGACACTGACCTCCTGGAGTTATGTTACGAGAGTATGAGATCACTGACTGTTGACATCTAAATATCTCTTTGCAGTCTAATCCGAAGATTACGATTTAACTGCAGTTTTCTTACATCTACATAAATGACATCATCATGACATCACAATACCCATGCCAGCTCTCACCTCCGCCTCTCTCTCTCTCTCTCTCTCTCTCTCTCTCTCTCTCTGTCTCTCTCTCTCTCTCTCTCTCTCTCTTTCTGTCTCTCTCTCTCTCTCTCTCTCTCTCTCTCTCTCCCTCTCTCCCTCTCTCTCACCCCCCCTCTCTCTCACCCCCCTCTCTCTCTCTCTACCCCCCAGGGAAGTTTCCGCCACGCCCAGACGGGTAACATGGTGTCTAGAGAGGAACTGATGATGGTTCTGGTGGGTTTAGAGTCTCTCCAGATCAGAGCTCTCCACTCTCAGTCTGCCCACACTGTGTCGCTACGCGGGGTCGTGCTGGAGGGAGCACAGACCCTGTCCACAGGGCAACATGCCAACAACGTAGAGATCTGTCTCTGTCCTGCTAACTACCAGGGAGACTCCTGCCAGGTTAGTGTTATTACTAGGTTATTAGTATAGTAGTTATTGGTGTTATTACTAGGTTATTAGTCAGTTGTCAGTTGTCCAACAGGAAGGGGGATACCTAGTCAGTTGTACAGCAGAAAGGGGGATACCTAGTCAGTTGTACAACAGAAAGGGGGATACCTAGTCAGTTGTACAGCAGAAAGGGGGATACCTAGTCAGTTGTACAGCAGAAAGGGGGATACCTAGTCAGTTGTACAACAGAAAGGGGGATACCTAGTCAGTTGTACAGCAGAAAGGGAAAGGGGGATACCTAGTCAGTTGTACAACAGAAAGGGGGATACCTAGTCAGTTGTACAACAGAAAGGGGGATACCTAGTCAGTTGTACAGCAGAAAGGGGGATACCTAGTCAGTTGTACAGCAGAAAGGGGGATACCTAGTCAGTTGTACAGCAGAAAGGGGGGATACCTAGTCAGTTGTCCAGCAGAAAGGGAAAGGGGGACACCTAGTCAGTTGTACAACAGAAAGGGGGATACCTAGTTAGTTGTACAACAGAAAGGGGGATACCTAGTCAGTTGTACGGCAGAAAGGGGGGATACCTAGTCAGTTGTACAGCAGAAAGGGGGATACCTAGTCAGTTGTACAGCAGAAAGGGGGATACCTAGTCAGTTGTCCAGCAGAAAGGGAAAGGGGGATACCTAGTCAGTTGTCCAACTGAATGCATTCATCCAAAATGTGTCTTCCGCATTTAACCCAACCCCTCTGAATCAGAGAGGTGCGAAGGTGCTTACTCGAAGTCCACATCATCAGTGCCCGGGGAACAGTTGTTTTTTGGGGTTAACTGCCTTGCTCAAGGGCAGAACAGCAGATGTTTCCAGCTTGCCGGCTCGGGATTCGAACCAGCGACTTTTCGGTTACTGGACCAAAGCTCTTAACCTCTACCTGCCTACAATGTGTGGGTCCATTTATGTAGATACAGTCATCCTATAATGGGATGAAGCAGGAAGTATATGTCCATAAATAAGTTCATACAGATATGAATCAAGTCTGAATCTCTCTTCTCTCGTTTCTCTCTCTGTCCCCTCTCTCCTCCTCCTCTCTCTCTCTCCTCCTCCTCCTCCTCTCTCTCTTTCTCCTCCTCCTCTCTCTCTCTTTCTCCTCCTCCTATCTCTCCTCCTCCTCTCTCTCTCCTCCTCCTCCTCTCTCTCTTTCTCCTCCTCCTATCTCTCCTCCTCCTCTCTCTCTCTCTCTCTCTCTCTCTCTCTCTCTCTCTCCTCCTCCTCCTCATCTCCCTCTCTCTCCTCCTCCTCTACCTCCTCCTCTCTCTCTCCTCCTCTCCCTCCCCATCCTCCTCCTCTCCAGCAATGTTCTCCAGGGTACTACAGAGACACTAAAGGTCTGTTTCTGGGGAAGTGTGTTCCCTGCAACTGTAATGGCCACTCTGACCAGTGTCTGGATGGGTCTGGAGTCTGTGAGGTGAGTGCTGCAAACACACACACACACACACACACACACACACACACACACACACACACACACACACACACACACACACACACACACACGTAAATGATAGGTTGTTCCTGGATGGATCGGGAAGCTGTATGAAAATGGAAGACACACACTCTCCTCTCTTTGCAAGGAATTTTTATTGACATCAATGTCTTTCCAGCTGAATTATAGTCAGCACTATAACAACACAATAACGTCCCCTCAAAGGGTGGGTGTTCTTTATTCGTTTGTTTATACTTCCTGGATGAAATAACATGGTAGATTTTACAGCGTCATTAACGTCAGTGGGACTACAACTACATTTAACTACTGCTAACTACAACTACATTTAACTACTGCTAACTACAACTACATTTAACTACTGCTAACTACAACTACATTTAACTACTGCTAACTACAACTACATTTAACTACTGCTAACTACAACTACATTTAACTACTGCTAACTACAACTACATTTAACTACTGCTAACTACAACTACATTTAACTACTGCTAACTACAACAACATTTAACAACTGCTAACTACAACAACATTTAACTACTGCTAACTACAACAACATTTAACTACTGCTAACTACAACTACATTTAACTACTGCTAACTACAACTACATTTAACTACTGCTAACTACAACTACATTTAACTACTGCTAACTACAACTACATTTAACTACTGCTAACTACAACTACATTTAACTACTGCTAACTACAACTACATTTAACTACTGCTAAATACAACAACATTTAACTACTGCTAACTACAACAACATTTAACTACTGCTAACTACAACTACATTTAACTACTGCTAACTACAACTACATTTAACTACTGCTAAATACAACAACATTTAACTACTGCTAAATACAACAACATTTAACTACTGCTAACTACAACTACATTTAACTACTGCTAAATACAACAACATTTAACTACTGCTAACTACAACTACATTTAACTACTGCTAACTACAACTACATTTAACTACTGCTAACTACAACTACATTTAACTACTGCTAACTACAACTACATTTAACTACTGCTAACTACAACTACATTTAACTACTGCTAACTACAACTACATTTAACTACTGCTAACTACAACTACATTGAACTACAACTACATTTAAATACAACAACATTTAACTACTGCTAACTACAACAACATTTAACTACAACTACATTTAACTACAACTACATTTAACTACAACTACATTTAACTACAACTACATTTAACTACTGCTAACTACAACTACATTTAACTACAACTACATTTAAATACAACAACATTTAACTACTGCTAACTACAACAACATTTAACTACTGTTAACTACAACTACATTTAACTACTGCTAACTACAACTACATTTAACTACTGCTAACTACAACTACATTGAACTACAACTACATTTAAATACAACAACATTTAACTACTGCTAACTACAACAACATTTAACTACTGTTAACTACAACTACATTTAACTACTGCTAAATACAACTACATTTAACTACTGCTAACTACAACTACATTTAACTACTGCTAACTACAACTACATTTAACTACTGCTAAATACAACAACATTTAACTACAACTACATTTAACTACTGCTAAATACAACTACATTTAACTACTGCTAACTACAACTACATTTAACTACTGCTAACTACAACTACATTTAACTACTGCTAAATACAACAACATTTAACTACAACTACATTTAACTACTGCTAAATACAACTACATTTAACTACTGCTAACTACAACAACATTTAACTACTGCTAACTACAACTACATTTAACTACTGCTAACTACAACTACATTTAACTACTGCTAACTACAACTACATTTAACTACTGCTAACTACAACTACATTTAACTACTGCTAACTACAACTACATTTAACTACTGCTAAATACAACAACATTTAACTACTGCTAACTACAACTACATTTAACTACTGCTAACTACAACTACATTTAACTACTGCTAACTACAACTACATTTAACTACTGCTAAATACAACAACATTTAACTACTGCTAACTACAACTACATTTAACTACTGCTAACTACAACTACATTTAACTACAACTACATTTAAATACAACAACATTTAACTACTGCTAACTACAACAACATTTAACTACAACTACATTTAACTACAACTACATTTAACTACAACTACATTTAAATACAACAACATTTAACTACTGCTAAATACAACAACATTTAACTACTGCTAACTACAACTACATTTAACTACTGCTAACTACAACTACATTTAACTACTGCTAACTACAACTACATTTAACTACTGCTAACTACAACTACATTTAACTACTGCTAACTACAACTACATTTAACTACTGCTAACTACAACTACATTTAACTACTGCTAACTACAACTACATTTAACTACTGCTAACTACAACTACATTTAACTACTGCTAACTACAACTACATTTAACTACTGCTAACTACAACTACATTTAACTACTGCTAACTACAACTACATTGAACTACAACTACATTTAAATACAACAACATTTAACTACTGCTAACTACAACAACATTTAACTACTGTTAACTACAACTACATTTAACTACTGCTAAATACAACTACATTTAACTACTGCTAACTACAACTACATTTAAACTACTGCTAAATACAACAACATTTAACTACAACTACATTTAACTACTGCTAAATACAACTACATTTAACTACTGCTAACTACAACTACATTTAACTACTGCTAACTACAACTACATTTAACTACTGCTAAATACAACAACATTTAACTACAACTACATTTAACTACTGCTAAATACAACTACATTTAACTACTGCTAACTACAACTACATTTAACTACTGCTAACTACAACTACATTTAACTACTGCTAACTACAACTACATTTAACTACTGCTAACTACAACTACATTTAACTACTGCTAACTACAACTACATTTAACTACTGCTAACTACAACTACATTTAACTACTGCTAACTACAACTACATTTAACTACTGCTAACTACAACTACATTTAACTACTGCTAAATACAACAACATTTAACTACTGCTAACTACAACAACATTTAACTACTGCTAACTACAACAACATTTAACTACTGCTAACTACAACAACATTTAACTACTGCTAACTACAACTACATTTAACTACTGCTAACTACAACTACATTTAACTACTGCTAACTACAACTACATTTAACTACTGCTAACTACAACTACATTTAACTACTGCTAACTACAACTACATTTAACTACTGCTAAATACAACAACATTTAACTACTGCTAACTACAACTACATTTAACTACTGCTAACTACAACTACATTTAACTACTGCTAACTACAACTACATTTAACTACTGCTAAATACAACAACATTTAACTACTGCTAAATACAACAACATTTAACTACTGCTAACTACAACTACATTTAACTACTGCTAAATACAACAACATTTAACTACTGCTAAATACAACTACATTTAACTACTGCTAACTACAACTACATTTAACTACTGTTAACTACAACTACATTTAACTACTGCTAAATACAACTACATTTAACTACTGCTAACTACAACTACATTTAACTACTGCTAAATACAACAACATTTAACTACAACTACATTTAACTACTGCTAAATACAACTACATTTAACTACTGCTAACTACAACTACATTTAACTACTGCTAACTACAACTACATTTAACTACTGCTAAATACAACAACATTTAACTACAACTACATTTAACTACTGCTAAATACAACTACATTTAACTACTGCTAACTACAACTACATTTAACTACTGCTAACTACAACTACATTTAACTACTGCTAACTACAACTACATTTAACTACTGCTAACTACAACTACATTTAACTACTGCTAACTACAACTACATTTAACTACTGCTAACTACAACTACATTTAACTACTGCTAACTACAACTACATTTAACTACTGCTAACTACAACTACATTTAACTACTGCTAACTACAACTACATTTAACTACTGCTAAATACAACAACATTTAACTACTGCTAACTACAACTACATTTAACTACTGCTAACTACAACTACATTAACTACTGCTAACTACAACTACATTTAACTACTGCTAAATACAACAACATTTAACTACTGCTAAATACAACAACATTTAACTACTGCTAACTACAACTACATTTAACTACTGCTAAATACAACAACATTTAAACTACATTAACTGCTAACTACAACTACATTTAACTACTGCTAACTACAACTACATTTAACTACTGCTAACTACAACTACTAAACTACATTTAACTACTGCTAACTACAACTACATTTAACTACTGCTAACTACAACTACATTTAACTACTGCTAACTACAACTACATTTAACTACTGCTAACTACAACTACATTTAACTACTGCTAACTACAACTACATTTAACTACAACTACATTTAAATACAACAACATTTAACTACTGCTAACTACAACAACATTTAACTACAACTACATTTAACTACAACTACATTTAACTACAACTACATTTAAATACAACAACATTTAACTACTGCTAACTACAACAACATTTAACTACTGTTAACTACAACTACATTTAACTACAACTACATTTAAATACAACAACATTTAACTACTGCTAACTACAACTACATTTAACTACTGCTAACTACAACTACATTTAACTACTGCTAACTACAACTACATTTAACTACTGCTAACTACAACTACATTTAACTACTGCTAACTACAACTACATTTAACTACTGCTAACTACAACTACATTTAACTACTGCTAACTACAACTACATTTAACTACTGCTAACTACAACTACATTTAACTACTGCTAACTACAAACTACATTTAACTACTGCTAACTACAACTACATTTAACTACTGCTAACTACAACTACATTTAACTACAACTACATTTAAATACAACAACATTTAACTACTGCTAACTACAACAACATTTAACTACAACTACATTTAACTACAACTACATTTAACTACAACTACATTTAAATACAACAACATTTAACTACTGCTAACTACAACTACATTTAACTACAACTACATTTAAATACAACAACATTTAACTACTGCTAACTACAACAACATTTAACTACTGTTAACTACAACTACATTTAACTACTGCTAACTACAACTACATTTAACTACTGCTAACTACAACTACATTGAACTACAACTACATTTAAATACAACAACATTTAACTACTGCTAACTACAACAACATTTAACTACTGTTAACTACAACTACATTTAACTACTGCTAAATACAACAACATTTAACTACTGCTAAATACAACAACATTTAACTACTGCTAAATACAACTACATTTAACTACAACAACATTTAACTACTGTTAACTACAACTACATTTAACTACTGCTAAATACAACAACATTTAACTACAACTACATTAACTACTGCTAAATACAACTACATTTAACTACTGCTAACTACAACTACATTTAACTACTGCTAACTACAACTACATTTAACTACTGCTAAATACAACAACATTTAACTACAACTACATTTAACTACTGCTAAATACAACTACATTTAACTACTGCTAACTACAACTACATTTAACTACTGTTAACTACAACTACATTTAACTACTGCTAAATACAACTACATTTAACTACAACTACATTTAACTACTGCTAAATACAACTACATTTAACTACAACTACATTTAACTACTGCTAAATACAACTACATTTAACTACAACTACATTTAACTACTGCTAAATACAACTACATTTACTACAACTACATTTAACTACTGCTAACTACAACTACATTTAACTACTGCTAAATACAACTACATTTAACTACTGCTAAATACAACAACATTTAACTACAACTACATTTAACTACTGCTAAATACAACTACATTTAACTACAACTACATTTAACTACTGCTAAATACAACAACATTTAACTACAACTACATTTAACTACTGCTAACTACAACTACATTTAACTACTGCTAAATACAACAACATTTAACTACAACTACATTTAACTACTGCTAACTACAACTACATTTAACTACTGTTAACTACAACTACATTTAACTACTGCTAAATACAACTACATTTAACTACTGCTAACTACAACTACATTAACTACTACTAACTACAACTACATTTAACTACTGCTAAATACAACAACATTTAACTACAACTACATTTAACTACTGCTAACTACAACTACATTTAACTACTGCTAAATACAACAACATTTAACTACAACTACATTTAACTACTGCTAAATACAACAACATTTAACTACAACAACATTTAACTGCTGCTTGAAGCACAATTTTTTTATTGAACCCTTATCTTACCTGGTAAATTGACTGAGAACACATTCTCATTTACATTAATAACCTGGAAAATGGTTACAGGAGAGAGGAGGGGGGGATGAATGATCCAATTGTAAGCTGGGGATGATTAGGTGACCATGATGGAATGAGGGTCAGACTGAGAATGTAGCCAGGACACCGGGGTTAACACCTCTACTGATACAATAATGCCATGACATCTTTAGTGACCACAGAGAGTCAGGACACCCGTTTATAGTCCCATCTGAAAGACTGCACCCTACACAGGACAATGGCCCCAATCACTGCCCTGGGACATAGGACGTTCTCCAATTTTATGACTCAAGTAGTCATGTGTTTATTACACCCCCCCCCCCCCCCACACACTCCCCCCACAAAAAAAACCTTAGCATTTTAAGGCCAGGCACCACAGGCTGAAAATGACATTTTTCCATCTACCTATCAATGTTGAGATTTGTTTGGTATTTGGTTCGTTCATATTTTCAGAAAGTAAACATATCAAAAACTTGATGAAAATGTACAGCGTCATTTGAACAATAAATACTAATAATTCCAACGCTCACTGCATTAAATTACACATAATAGGAAATGTAAAAACCATTTGATAGAGGATGTTACACATTGGACCTGATTCTACAAAACATTAGGAACACCTTCCTCATATTGAGTTGTGTCCCATTTTGCCCTCAGAACAGATTCCCACAGTTGTCCCAGGTTGACTCCCATGTTAACTCCCATGTTGACTCCCATGTTGACTCTCATGTTGACTCCCATGTTGACTCTCATGTTGACTCCAATGCTCCCCACAGTTGTCCCATGTTGACTCCAATGCTTCCCACAGTTGTCCCATGTTGACTCCAATGTTCCCCACAGTTGTCTCATGTTGACTCCAATGCTTCCCACAGTTGTCCCATGTTGACTCCAATGCTCCCCACAGTTGTCCCATGTTGACTCTCATGTTGACTCCCATGTTGACTCCCATGTTGACTCCCATGTTGACTCCAATGCTCCCCACAGTTGTCCCATGTTGACTCCAATGCTCCCCACAGTTGTCCCATGTTGACTCCAATGCTCCCCACAGTTGTCCCATGTTGACTCCAATGCTCCCCACAGTTGTCCCATGTTGACTCCAATGTTGACTCCCATGTTGACTCCAATGCTCCCCACAGTTGTCCCATGTTGACTCCAATGCTCCCCACAGTTGTCCCATGTTGACTCCAATGCTCCCCACAGTTGTCTCATGTTGACTCCAATGCTCCCCACAGTTGTCCCATGTTGACTCTCATGTTGACTCTCATGTTGACTCCCATGTTGACTCCCATGTTGACTCCCATGTTGACTCCAATGCTCCCCACAGTTGTCCCATGTTGACTCCAATGCTCCCCACAGTTGTCTCATGTTGACTCCAATGCTCCCCACAGTTGTCTCATGTTGACTCCAATGCTCCCCACAGTTGTCTCATGTTGACTCCAATGCTCCCCACAGTTGTCCCATGTTGACTCCAATGCTTCCCACAGTTGTGTCCAGTTGGCTGGATGTCCTTTTGAGTGGTGGACCATTGTTGATACACACAGGAAACTGTTGAGGGTGAAAAACCCAGCAGCAGTGTAGTTCTTGACACAAACCGGTTCGCCTGATACCAACCTACCATAACCCCTTTCAAAGGCACTTCAAAAACCCTTCTTTAACCCGTCTCCTCCCCTTCATCTCTACACTGATTGAAGTGGATTTAACAGGTGACATCAATAAGAGATCATATCTTTCACCTGGAATCACCTGGTCTGTCTATGTAGTGTATATTTAGTAACTTACTTTGAAGAGATGGTGTTTGGTAGTCTAATTCAAATGTACTAATTCAAATGTACATTTCCTGAAAGTCAGACTCCTCCCACACGCCAACTCATTTCCCTCAGCTTCAGAAGCATCTGCATTCACCACAGTGGCTGTGTTTACCCTTCGATATATTCACCAGACTTGACCCGAGGCAATTTGTTATATGTTGTAACAAATATTATTCTAGATTATATATATATATTTTTTTATAATAATAATTTCACCCCAAAAAAAAAACATTTTACATACATTTATTTTGTATTAGACAGTTGGTAAAAATGAAAAAAAGGATTTGTCCACAATCTGCTCTGCCTTTTTTAAATTAATTATTTTATTTCACCTTTATTTAACCAGGTAGGCTAGTTGAGAACAAGTTCTCATTTACAATTGATGTATACAGAGAAGAGAGTCGGCAGCCTTAACAAAACAGAAACAAAATAATTAGTCTGACTTCATCCAGGGTCCAGATTTTTGGGGGATTTACCTCATTTGCATATCTTAATAAAAATATTTCTGAGAAATCGTAATACAGAACAAGGTTTTATACTTCAACATTCAACTGGTAAACATCGATTTGTGATTAAACATTCAACTGGTAAACATCGATTTGTGATTAAACATTCAACTGGTAAACATCGATTTGTGATTAAACATTCAACTGGTAAACATCGATTTGTGATTAAACATTCAACTGGTAAACATCGATTTGTGATTAAACATTCAACTGGTAAACATCGATTTGTGATTAAACATTCAACTGGTAAACATCGATTTGTGATTAAACATTCAACTGGTAAACATCGATTTGTGATTAAACATTCAACTGGTAAACATCGATTTGTGATTAAACATTCAACTGGTAAACATCGATTTGTGATTAAACATTCAACTGGTAAACATCGATTTGTGATTAAACATTCAACTGGTAAACATCGATTTGTGATTAAAATTCAACTGGTAAACATCGATTTGTGATTAAACATTCAACTGGTAAACATCGATTTGTGATTAAACATTCAACTGGTAAACATCGATTTGTGATTAAACATTCAACTGGTAAACATCGATTTGTGATTAAACATTCAACTGGTAAACATCGATTTGTGATTAAACATTCAACTGGTAAACATCGATTTGTGATTAAACATTCAACTGGTAAACATCGATTTGTGATTAAACATTCAACTGGTAAACATCGATTTGTGATTAAACATTCAACTGGTAAACATCGATTTGTGATTAAACATTCAACTGGTAAACATCGATTTGTGATTAAACATTCAACTGGTAAACATCGATTTGTGATTAAACATTCAACTGGTGAACATCGATTTGTGATTAAACATTCAACTGGTAAACATCGATTTGTGATTAAACATTCAACTGGTAAACATCGATTTGTGATTAAAAATTCAACTGGTAAACATCGATTTGTGATTAAACATTCAACTGGTAAACATCGATTTGTGATTAAACATTCAACTGGTAAACATCGATTTGTGATTAAACATTCAACTGGTAAACATCGATTTGTGATTAAACATTCAACTGGTAAACATCGATTTGTGATTAAACATTCAACTGGTAAACATCGATTTGTGATTAAACATTCAACTGGTAAACATCGATTTGTGATTAAACATTCAACTGGTAAACATCGATTTGTGAATAAACATTCAACTGGTAAACATCGATTTGTGATTAAACATTCAACTGGTAAACATCGATTTGTGATTAAACATTCAACTGGTAAACATCGATTTGTGATTAAACATTCAACTGGTAAACATCGATTTGTGATTAAACATTCAACTGGTAAACATCGATTTGTGATTAAACATTCAACTGGTAAACATCGATTTGTGATTAAACATTCAACTGGTAAACATCGATTTGTGATTAAACATTCAACTGGTAAACATCGATTTGTGATTAAACATTCAACTGGTAAACATCGATTTGTGATTAAACATTCAACTGGTGAACATCGATTTGTGATTAAACATTCAACTGGTAAACATCGATTTGTGATTAAACATTCAACTGGTAAACATCGATTTGTGATTAAAAATTCAACTGGTAAACATCGATTTGTGATTAAACATTCAACTGGTAAACATCGATTTGTGATTAAACATTCAACTGGTAAACATCGATTTGTGATTAAACATTCAACTGGTAAACATCGATTTGTGATTAAACATTCAACTGGTAAACATCGATTTGTGATTAAACATTCAACTGGTAAACATCGATTTGTGATTAAACATTCAACTGGTAAACATCGATTTGTGATTAAACATTCAACTGGTAAACATCGATTTGTGATTAAACATTCAACTGGTAAACATCGATTTGTGATTAAACATTCAACTGGTAAACATCGATTTGTGATTAAACATTCAACTGGTAAACATCGATTTGTGATTAAACATTCAACTGGTAAACATCGATTTGTGAATAAACATTCAACTGGTAAACATCGATTTGTGATTAAACATTCAACTGGTAAACATCGATTTGTGATTAAACATTCAACTGGTAACATCGATTTGTGATTAAACATTCAACTGGTAAACATCGATTTGTGATTAAACATTCAACTGGTAAACATCGATTTGTGATTAAACATTCAACTGGTAAACATCGATTTGTGATTAAACATTCAACTGGTAAACATCGATTTGTGATTAAACATTCAACTGGTAAACATCGATTTGTGATTAAACATTCAACTGGTAAACATCGATTTGTGATTAAACATTCAACTGGTAACATCGATTTGTGATTAAACATTCAACTGGTAAACATCGATTTGTGATTAAACATTCAACTGGTAAACATCGATTTGTGATTAAAAATTCAACTGGTAAACATCGATTTGTGATTAAACATTCAACTGGTAAACATCGATTTGTGATTAAACATTCAACTGGTAAACATCGATTTGTGATTAAACATTCAACTGGTAAACATCGATTTGTGATTAAACATTCAACTGGTAAACATCGATTTGTGATTAAACATTCAACTGGTAAACATCGATTTGTGATTAAACATTCAACTGGTAAACATCGATTTGTGATTAAACATTCAACTGGTAAACATCGATTTGTGATTAAACATTCAACTGGTAAACATCGATTTGTGATTAAACATTCAACTGGTAAACATCGATTTGTGATTAAACATTCAACTGGTAAACATCGATTTGTGATTAAACATTCAACTGGTAAACATCGATTTGTGATTAAACATTCAACTGGTAAACATCGATTTGTGATTAAACATTCAACTGGTGAACATCGATTTGTGATTAAACATTCAACTGGTAAACATCGATTTGTGATTAAACATTCAACTGGTAAACATCGATTTGTGATTAAACATTCAACTGGTAAACATCGATTTGTGATTAAACATTCAACTGGTAAACATCGATTTGTGATTTAAAGAAGGAGGGGGAAAAAATGGCCCTGTGAGGGTGTGGTGCCGGGTCTTAATATTTACAATTCTTTACCCTTTATCATGTTGTTGTTGTTGTTGTTATTTCTCTTAGAACTGTCAACACAACAGGGCTGGAGACCATTGTGAAAAGTGTCAGGGTGGTTTCCTTGGTAACCACTCTCTGGATGGACAAGCCCAGTCCTGTGACACCTGCCCCTGTCCTCTACAAGTGGCCTCCAACAAGTCAGTAGCGTCTCCTTTTTCATTCCTCATTCCTCATTCGTCCCCTTCATTTGCACAGCTTTCACATGTTGTAGAAACTGTACGTTTGTTTAGTTTTCCTGACGACAACGTCCGACTTCAATATAATCTCTCTCTCTCGCTCTCCTGTGTAGTTTTGCAGTGAGCTGTGTAGAGAAACCCAACAGGATGCTGTGTCTCTGTATGCCTGGCTACGCTGGGCCCCAGTGTGCAAGGTCAGTACTACATACAATGTTGATAAACGCCATATATCATACAGTTATATTATTATGACATGGCTGTGATATGTGACGTGTTGCCGCGAGTCCCCAAATTAAACTGGAAGTGAAGAGAGCAGTTTTAGGAAGAAGAAATATGTTTGTTTTTTTATTGACTGAAATCATTTTTCAACTGTTATCAATTACACTTTGTACCCATTTCTGTCTCGTCCTCCTTTTTCTCCTGTCTCCTCCCTCTCCCAGGTGTGCTCCCGGTTTCTACGGTAACCCCATGGTGATTGGCAGCACGTGCCAGCCCTGCCATTGCCATGACAACACGGACCCCAACATGCTGTTCAGCGACTGTGACGGGCTGACGGGCGAGTGTCACAGCTGCATGCACAACACCGCCGGGACGCACTGCGAGATCTGTGCCCCGGTTTCCACGGTGACGCCGTCACTGCCAAGAACTGCACCAGTAAGACCAAAAGGCCTGATCTGACAACGCACACTCGCTCTCTCTCTCTCTCTCTCTCTCTCTCTCTCTCTCTCTCTCTCTCTCTCTCTCTGTCTCTCTCTCTCTCTCTTAGCTCTCTAGCTCTCTCTCTCTCTATCTCTCTCTAGCTCTCTCTCTATCTCTCTCTAGCTCTCTCTCTCTAGCTCTCTCTCTCTCTAGCTCTCTCTCTCTCTCTATCTCTCGCTCTCTCTCTATCTCTCGCTCTCTCTCTCTCTCTCTCTCTCTCTCTCTCTCGCTCTCTCGCTCTCTCTCTAGCTCTCTATCTCTCTCTCTCTATCTCTCTCTCTCTATCTCTCTCTCTCTATCTCTCTCTCTCTCGTGCGCACACACACACGCTCTAGGCTAATCCCAGTTTTCTACTCTCTCCCCTCTGCACTAAATATCTTTCTCTTTAATTCAGGAAGTCTCAAAGACTAGTTCTGTTTTCACAAGGTCTTAACCTCTTTTAACTTCTACAATAGATCTGGTTCTCTGTGAGAAGTGGGTACTGTGTAGCTGTTGCAGTGTTTAGTGATTCCACATCTGTCTGTGCATGACTTCCTGTTGCTGAAGTTACAGTTTTTCTCAATTGCTAAAACACTAAAACCCATTGGCTGAACAAAGTTTTCAGTTGCCTGAACTCATTTAGCTAATTATGCAGTCTGTTGTCAATACCTTAAACCATTTCACATGATAAAACACAATTTGTAGATCTCACTTAGACTTTTCAGCAAAACTCTGAAACACATTCTCATTCTCAAAACACATTCTGCACTCTAATGCACATGTCATCCATACTGGTAAACACATTCTGCACTCTAATGCACATGTCATCCATACTGGTAAACACATTCTGCACTCTAATGCACATGTCATCCATACTGGTAAACACATTCTGCACTCTAATGCACATGTCATCCATACTGGTAAACACATTCTGCACTCTAATGCACATGTCATCCATACTGGTAAACACATTCTGCACTCTAATGCCCATGTCATCCATACTGGTAAACACATTCTGCACTCTAATGCCCATGTCATCCATACTGGTAAACACATTCTGCACTCTAATGCCCATGTCATCCATACTGGTAAACACATTCTGCACTCTAATGCACATGTCATCCATACTGGTAAACACATTCTGCACTCTAATGCCCATGTCATCCATACTGGTAAACACATTCTGCACTCTAATGCACATGTCATCCATACTGGTAAACACATTCTGCACTCTAATGCACATGTCATCCATACTGGTAAACACATTCTGCACTCTAATGCACATGTCATCCATACTGGTAAACACATTCTGCACTCTAATGCCCATGTCATCCATACTGGTAAACACATTCTGCACTCTAATGCCCATGTCATCCATACTGGTAAACACATTCTGCACTCTAATGCCCATGTCATCCATACTGGTAAAAACACATTCTGCACTCTAATGCACATGTCATCCATACTGGTAAACACATTCTGCACTCTAATGCCCATGTCATCCATACTGGTAAACACATTCTGCACTCTAATGCACATGTCATCCATACTGGTAAACACATTCTGCACTCTAATGCACATGTCATCCATACTGGTAAACACATTCTGCACTCTAATGCACATGTCATCCATACTGGTAAACACATTCTGCACTCTAATGCACATGTCATCCATACTGGTAAACACATTCTGCACTCTAATGCCCATGTCATCCATACTGGTAAACACATTCTGCACTCTAATGCCCATGTCATCCATACTGGTAAACACATTCTGCACTCTAATGCCCATGTCATCCATACTGGTAAACACATTCTGCACTCTAATGCACATGTCATCCATACTGGTAAACACATTCTGCACTCTAATGCCCATGTCATCCATACTGGTAAACACATTCTGCACTCTAATGCACATGTCATCCATACTGGTAAACACATTCTGCACTCTAATGCACATGTCATCCATACTGGTAAACACATTCTGCACTCTAATGCACATGTCATCCATACTGGTAAACACATTCTGCACTCTAATGCCCATGTCATCCATACTGGTAAACACATTCTGCACTCTAATGCCCATGTCATCCATACTGGTAAACACATTCTGCACTCTAATGCCCATGTCATCCATACTGGTAAAAACACATTCTGCACTCTAATGCACATGTCATCCATACTGGTAAACACATTCTGCACTCTAATGCCCATGTCATCCATACTGGTAAACACATTCTGCACTCTAATGCACATGTCATCCATACTGGTAAACACATTCTGCACTCTAATGCACATGTCATCCATACTGGTAAACACATTCTGCACTCTAATGCACATGTCATCCATACTGGTAAACACATTCTGCACTCTAATGCACATGTCATCCATACTGGTAAACACATTCTGCACTCTAATGCCCATGTCATCCATACTGGTAAACACATTCTGCACTCTAATGCCCATGTCATCCATACTGGTAAACACATTCTGCACTCTAATGCACATGTCATCCATACTGGTAAACACATTCTGCACTCTAATGCACATGTCATCCATACTGGTAAACACATTCTGCACTCTAATGCACATGTCATCCATACTGGTAAACACATTCTGCACTCTAATGCACATGTCATCCATACTGGTAAACACATTCTGCACTCTAATGCACATGTCATCCATACTGGTAAACACATTCTGCACTCTAATGCACATGTCATCCATACTGGTAAACACATTCTGCACTCTAATGCACATGTCATCCATACTGGTAAACACATTCTGCACTCTAATGCACATGTCATCCATACTGGTAAACACATTCTGCACTCTAATGCACATGTCATCCATACTGGTAAACACATTCTGCACTCTAATGCCCATGTCATCCATACTGGTAAACACATTCTGCACTCTAATGCCCATGTCATCCATACTGGTAAACACATTCTGCACTCTAATGCCCATGTCATCCATACTGGTAAACACATTCTGCACTCTAATGCCCATGTCATCCATACTGGTAAACACATTCTGCACTCTAATGCCCATGTCATCCATACTGGTAAACACATTCTGCACTCTAATGCACATGTCATCCATACTGGTAAACACATTCTGCACTCTAATGCACATGTCATCCATACTGGTAAACACATTCTGCACTCTAATGCACATGTCATCCATACTGGTAAACACATTCTGCACTCTAATGCACATGTCATCCATACTGGTAAACACATTCTGCACTCTAATGCACATGTCATCCATATGGTAAACACATTCTGCACTCTAATGCACATGTCATCCATACTGGTAAACACATTCTGCACTCTAATGCACATGTCATCCATACTGGTAAACACATTCTGCACTCTAATGCACATGTCATCCATACTGGTAAACACATTCTGCACTCTAATGCACATGTCATCCATACTGGTAAACACATTCTGCACTCTAATGCACATGTCATCCATACTGGTAAACACATTCTGCACTCTAATGCACATGTCATCCATACTGGTAAACACATTCTGCCACTCTAATGCACATGTCATCCATACTGGTAAACACATTCTGCACTCTAATGCACATGTCATCCATACTGGTAAACACATTCTGCACTCTAATGCACATGTCATCCATACTGGCTAACACATTCTGCACTCTAATGCACATGTCATCCATACTGGTAAACACATTCTGCACTCTAATGCACATGTCATCCATACTGGTAAACACATTCTGCACTCTAATGCACATGTCATCCATACTGGTAAACACATTCTGCACTCTAATGCACATGTCATCCATACTGGTAAACACATTCTGCACTCTAATGCACATGTCATCCATACTGGTAAACACATTCTGCACTCTAATGCACATGTCATCCATACTGGTAAACACATTCTGCACTCTAATGCACATGTCATCCATACTGGTAAACACATTCTGCACTCTAATGCACATGTCATCCATACTGGTAAACACATTCTGCACTCTAAATGCACTAAGGTTATGTCATCCATACTGGTAAACACATTCTGCACTCTAATGCACATGTCATCCATACTGGTAAACACATTCTGCACTCTAATGCACATGTCATCCATACTGGTAAACACATTCTGCACTCTAATGCACATGTCATCCATACTGGTAAACACATTCTGCACTCTAATGCACATGTCATCCATACTGGTAAACACATTCTGCACTCTAATGCACATGTCATCCATACTGGTAAACACATTCTGCACTCTAATGCACATGTCATCCATACTGGTAAACACATTCTGCACTCTAATGCACATGTCATCCATACTGGTAAACACATTCTGCACTCTAATGCACATGTCATCCATACTGGTAAACACAAGTGGCAACAATCAAATACAAACAGAGAACACATGTCATTGATTGAACACAACCACTCAACATGGATTTAAACCTGTTTCAAATGATGCGACACAACCAATATAAGCCAGTTCAGAGAGCAAACAGGTTGTTGAAGGTGGGAAGGAGAAAGTCTGAGAATGGATACTGTAGTACAGTGCATTGTAGGCTGTATACTGTACAATGGATGAATTGTATGGCCCTGAACATTGTGCTTTCCATTTATTAACAGTACTGACTGATCAATAGATTTTGACTGGTTGCAGGTTCATATCAACAAAGAACAAGAATGACAGTATCACAGAGACAAAGGACAAGTTTGTGAGATGCAGGGTACAGTACTGTAAAAATAGGGGTACAAGGAGGAGGAAGAACAAAAAACAAAATTGCAAAGAGCAAAGCAGAGTAGTAATTTCTGATCCATTTTGAGCTACTATGATACAACATGTTTTCGTTCATCAAAAGACAATGACGGAAAAATGTGAATATTTTTTTTGATAAAAAATGTACTTCTCCCTGAGAATTGTATGTTTTGAACAATGTGTTTTCTATTTTTCAGTGTATCGTTTACTGACTGCTGTTTACTGACTGCTGTTTACTGACTGCTGTTTACTGACTGCTTGAGAGTGAATATCATTTTGATCACTTTGTTTATGATTTGAGAGCAGTGTTTGACTTTGAACACAGGTAAAACTGTTTTGAGGCGAATGTTTCATTTTGCGAGAGGAGTCAGAGGTTTATGTAAATAGTGTTTGAAGATGAGGTTTTGTGTTTCATGTTTTCAGGAAATGGAGAAAGGTTTCAGAAATTGTGTTTTAGCAATTGAGAAAAAACTGTAATACGTAATAACCCCTGTCTTATTTACCCAGGATGCAACTGCTCCCCATGTGGCACGGCGTCATGTGACCCTCACACAGGACAGTGCCAGTGTAAACCTGGTGTGACCGGTCCCCAATGCAACTGTTGTGAGGTTTGTCCTCAGTGTATTTCCCTTATTCATGTATATTATGACAATAATTCCTCTTAACTCATCTCGGGAACTCAGAACCAAACAAATATTGGCAGAGATTAACTCATAACCAACTTATATAAACCTTAATTCGTCATTGATCCTTGGTTGCTTGTCTCTAGCAAGCTTATTGTCATTGTTAGTTATGATATCCTCATTACCTAGCTGTGTCAATAATGTGTCAATAATGTGTCAATAATGTGTCAATAATGTGTTTTGTTTCAGGACGGTGCGTTTGGCTATGAGTCGTGCTCCGGGTGTCGTCGCTGTGACTGTGACGCGGCCGCGGCGCTGGTCCAACCGTGTGACCCCAGGAACGGTTCGTGTGCCTGCCAGCCAGGGGTCAATGGACCTAATTGTCGCCAGTGTGCCCCTGGGTACTGGGACTACAGTCCTGAGGGCTGCAAGAGTGAGTTATACCTACCTCCTCCTCCTACGTTCTTAGAAAAAAGGATTCCAAAAGGGTTCTTCGGCGGTCCCCATAGGAGAACCCTTTTGGATTCTAGATAGAACCCTTTTTGGTTCAAGGTATAACCTTTTTTGGTTCCAGATAGAGCCCTTTTTGGTTCCAGGTAGAACTCTTTTTGGTTCCAGGTAGAGCCCTTTTTGGTTCTAGATAGAACCATTTTTGGTTCAAGGTAGAACTCTGTTTGGTTCCAGGTAGAACCCTCTGTGTAAATTGTTTTACTTTGAACCCAAAATGGTTTTACCTGGAACCAAAAAGGGTTCTTCAAAGGGTTCTCCTATGGGGACAGCTGAATAACCATTTTAGGTTCTAGAGCATGTTTTTCTCTGAGTGTACTGTATAGTGTACTGTATAGTGTACTGTAGGGTGTACTGTATAGTGTACTGTATAGTGTACTGTATAGTGTACTGTAGGGTGTACTGTATAGTGTACTGTATAGTGTACTGTAGAGTGTACTGTAGAGTGTACTGTATAGTGTACTGTATAGTGTACTGTAGGGTGTACTGTATAGTGTACTGTATAGTGTACTGTAGAGTGTACTGTATAGTGTACTGTAGAGTGTACTGTATAGTGTACTGTAGAGTGTACTGTAGAGTGTACTGTATAGTGTACTATATAGTGTACTGTAGAGTGTACTGTAGAGTGTACTATATAGTGTACTGTAGAGTGTACTGTATAGTGTACTGTATAGTGTACTGTAGAGTGTACTGTATAGTGTACTATATAGTGTACTGTATAGTGTACTGTAGAGTGTACTGTATAAAAGTAGATATTTAAGCAATAAGGCACCTCAGGGGTTTATGGTATATGGCCAATATACCACGACTAAGGGCTGTTCTTTCGCACAACACAACGCAGAGTGCATGGATACAACCATTAACCGTGGTATATTGGCCATTTACCACACCCCCCCGAGGTGCCTTATTTCTATTATAAACTGGTTACCAATGTAATTAGAGCAGGAAAAATACATGTCTTGTCATACGCGTGGTATACGGTCTGATCTACCACGACTGTCAGCCAATCAGCATTCAGGGCTCGAACCACCCAGTTTATAATATAGAAGTATACACTGAGTGGTCAAAACATTAAGAACACCTTCCTAATATTGAGTTGCACCCCCCTTTTGCCTCCACAACATCCTTAATTCGTCGGGGCGTGGACTCTACAAGGTGTCGAAAGCCTTCCACAGGAATGCTGGCCCTCGTTGACTCCAATGCTTCTCACAGCTGTGTCAACTTGGCTGGAAACTGTTGGAAACTGACGAATGTGAAAAACCCAGCAGTGTGGCAGTTCTTAACACACGTGAACCGGTGCGCCTGGTACCTACTACCATACCCCCCCGTTCAAAGCCATTTACATATTTTGTCTTGTCCATTCACCCTCTGAATGGCACAGATACACAATCCAAGTCTCAACTGTCTCAAGACCTCAAAATCATTCTTTAATCTGTCTCCTCCTCTTCATCTACACTGACTGAATTCATTTTTTAAAAGGGTTATCAATAAGGGATCATAGCTTTCACCTGGTCAATCTATGTCATGGAAAGATGTTCCTAATGTTTAGTACAGCGTATGAAACCAGGCGCACCAGGAATCGAACACACAATCCTGCTGTTGCATTCGACATGCTCTACTAACTGAACCACACAAGACGACAGGCTGGAGTATATGCAAGATGTGGACTGAGCTTGACACTGTGTGTGTGTGTGTGTGTGTGTGTGTGTGTGTGTGTGTGTGTGTGTGTGTGTGTGTGTGTGTGTGTGTGTGTGTGTGTGTGTGTGTGTGTGTGTGTGTGTGTGTGTGTGTGTGTGTGTGTCTTCCATTCTCTTCAGAGTGTGAGTGTAAGCATGGGCGCTGTGACCCTCGGACAGGGGAGTGTCGCTGTGGAGATGGCCTAACAGGCAAACAGTGTGACAGCTGTTCCCATAGATACAGTGTTCCTGTACAACACGGACATGACATGACCTGCCAACGTAAGTAATGTGTCTGTTAATGAATTCATATGTGCTGTTGGATTGACATTGTTTTACTTTGATTTTATTTGAGAGGGGGAGAAGGAGATGGAGACAGGGAGAGATGGACAGGTTGAGGGGGAGAAGGAGATGGAGACAGGGAGAGATGGACAGGTTGAGGGAGAGATGGACAGGTTGAGGGGGAGAAGGAGATGGAGACAGGGAGAGATGGACAGGTTGAGGGGGAGAAGGAGATGGAGACAGGGAGAGATGGACAGGTTGAGGGAGAGATGGACAGGTTGAGGGGGAGATGGACAGGGGGAGGGAGAGATGGACAGGGGGAGGGAGAGATGGACAGGTTGAGGGGAGAAGGAGATGGAGACAGGGAGAGATGGACAGGTTGAGGGGGAGAAGGAGATGGAGACAGGGAGAGATGGACAGGTTGAGGGAGAGATGGACAGGGGGAGGGAGAGATGGACAGGGGGAGGGAGAGATGGACAGGGGGAGGAGAGATGGACAGGTTGAGGGGGAGAAGGAGATGGAGACAGGGAGAGATGGACAGGGGGAGGGAGAGATGGACAGGGGGAGGGAGAGATGGACAGGGGGAGGAAGAGAGATGGACAGGGGAGGGGAGAGATGGACAGGGGAGGGGGAGAGATGGACAGGGGTGGGGAGAGATGGGGAGGGGGAGATGGACAGGGGGAGGGAGAGAGGTGGACAGGGGAGGGGGAGAGGTGGACAGGGAGGGGGAGAGATGGGGAGGGGGAGAGGTGGACAGGGGAGGGGGAGAGATGGACAGGGGGAGGGGGAGAGGTGGACAGGGGGAGGGAGAGAGATGGACAGGGGAGGGGGAGAGATGGACAGGAGAGGGGGAGAGATGGACAGGGGGAGGAGAGCATGGACAGGGGGAGGAAGAGAGATGGACAGGGGAGGGGGAGAGATGGACAGGGGAGGGGGAGAATGGGACAGGGGAGGGGGGAGAGATGGACAGGGAGGGGAGAGAATGGACAGGGGGAGAGAGATGGACAGGGGGAGGGAGAGAGGTGGACAGGGGGAGGGGAGAGATGGACAGGGAGGGGAGAGGTGGACAGGGGTAGGGAGAGAGATGGACAGGGGAGGGGGAGAGATGGACAGGGGAGGGGAGAAATGGACAGGGAGGGGGAAGATGGACAGGGAGGGGGAGAGATGGACAGGGGAGGGGGAGAGATGGACAGGGGAGGGGGAGAGATGGACAGGGGGAGAGAGATGGACAGGGGGAGGGAGAGAGGTGGACAGGGGGAGGGGGAGAGATGGACAGGGGAGGGGGAGAGGTGGACAGGGGTAGGGAGAGAGATGGACAGGGGAGGGGGAGAGATGGACAGGGGAGGGGGAGAGATGGGGAGGGGGAGAGGTGGACAGGGGGAGGAGAGAGATGGACAGGGGAGGGTGAGATGGACAGGGGAGGGGAGAGATGGACAGGGGAGGGGGAGATGGACAGGGGGAGAGAGCATGGACAGGGGGAGGGAGAGATCGACAGCGGGGAGGGAGAGATCGACAGCGGAGGGAGAAGAGATGGACAGGGGAGGGAGAGAGATGGACAGGGGAGGAGAGATGGACAGGGAGGGAGAGATGGACAGGGGAGGAGAGAGATGGGCTGGAGGAGGTTGGGAAGGAGAAGCGAGGAAAGGGAGAGGGGGAAGAGGATGGAGGGGAGAAAGAGAGAGTCAAGGAGAGAGGAGAAAGAGAAGGAGAGAAGAGAAGGAGAGAGTCAAGGAGAGAGGAGAAGAGAAGGAGAGAGTTAAGGAGAGAGGAGACAGAGAACGAGCGAGTCAAGGAGAGAGGAGAAAGGGAAGGAGAGAGTCAAGGAGAAAGGAGAAAGAGAATGAGAGAGTCAAGGAGAGAGGAGAAAGAGAAGGAGAGAGTCAAGGAGAGAGGAGAAAGAGAAGGAGAGAGTCAAAGAGAGAGGAGAAAGAGAAGGAGAGAGTCAAAGAGAGAGGAGAAAGAGAAGGAGAGAGGAGAAAGAGAAGGAGAGAGTCAAAGAGAGAGGAGAAAGAGGAGAGAGGAGAAAGAGAAGGAGAGAGGAGAAAGAGAAGGAGAGAGTCAAAGAGAGAGGAGAAAGAGGAGAGAGGAGAAAGAGAATGAGAGAGTCAAGGAGAGAGGAGAAGGAGAGAGTCAAGGAGAGAGGAGAAAGAGAAGGAGAGAGTCAAGGAGAGAGAAGAAAGAGAAGGAGAGAGTCAAAGAGAGAGGAGAAAGAGAAGGAGAGAGGAGAAAGAGAAGGAGAGAGTCAAGGAGAGAGGAGAAAGAGAAGGAGAGAGGAGAAAGTCAAGGAGAGAGGAGAAAGAGAAGGAGAGTGGCAAACCGTAGCTTGGTTCTGTTCCAGTATTCTGATGAAGGTGACTAAATGTGTGTCCTTTCAGCTTGTGACAGCTGTGTAATTGTCCTGTTGGAGGATCTGGACAAAATTAACGACAACTTTGGCTCCGTGGCTCATCAGCTGATCAACCTGAACGCCTCCTCTATCACCTTGACTCAGCTAAACAACCTCAGCAGATCCATGGACAATATCTCTGTGAGTACACACACACATTGTAAATACACACACACAGACACGCGTATGCACACAATGTACCACACATAATGTAACTCACATGCACACATTGTAATTACACACACACACACACACACACACACGATATGTTTGTCTTTCTTGAACTGCATTGTGGGTTAAGGACTTGTAAGGAAGCATTTCACGGTAAGGTCTACACTTGTTGTATTTTGGGCACGTGACAAATACATATATATATATATATATTATATATCCAATTGTTAGTAATTACTATCTTGTCTCATCGCTACAACTCCCGTACGGGCTCGGGGGAGACGAAGGTCGAAAGTCATGCGTCCCCCGAAACACAACCCAACCAAGCCGCACTGCTTCTTAACACAGCGCACATCCAACCCGGAAGCCAGCCGCACCAATGTGTCAGAGGAAACACTATGCACCTGGCAACCTGGTTAGCGTGCACTGCGCCCGGCCCGCCACAGGAGTCGCTGGTGCACGATGAGACAAAGATATCCCTACCGGCCAAACCCTCCCTAACCCGGACGACGCTAGGCCAATTGTGCGTCGCCCCACGGACCTCCCGGGCGAGGCCGGCTCCGACAGAGCCTGGGCACGAACCCAGAGTCTCTGGTGGCAAAGCTAGCACTGCGATGCAAGGACCACTGCGCCACACGGGAGGCCATGACAAATACAATTTTATTTTATTTGAAAAACACTCGTTCAATATCTGTTGACTGAGATTGACTCTGTTTCCCAGAATGCCATAGAGAACTACAACAGTACGCTGGATGAGAGCAGGAACAGAGCGGACATGTTGGAGGGAGAGATCATGACCATCAACTCAGACATCCTCGGCCTGGAGGATAAGGTGATGAAGATCTGTGTCGAGCATCTCTCTGTCCACCCTTCTCTGTCATTATTTAATCAGTTATTCCGAGACAATGACCATCTCTGTCCACCCTTCTCTGTCATTATTTAATCAGTTATTCCGAGACAATGACCATCTCTGTCCACCCTTCTCTGTCATTATACTTTTTATTCTTCTCATTTTCCTTTTTTAAAAACGTATCCTTTCCTTTATTCACATAAATATAAATAAATATAATTATATTATATTATAATTAATTTCAATTCATAACAGTTTCAAGTGTTCAAATACATACATTTATTATTATTAATCATAATTATAATTATAATTATTATAATTATTATTTATTATCTCCAACATCAGCTTCTTGGACTTTATGCAGTTGCGTATCCCAACAAGAATTGATGGTAAGAATGAATGACAGGTGTGCTGATGTAATGTTGTCCTCCCACCAGGTGGTGGCGGTAGCAGAAGAAGCAGACAGTCTGGGGAATAGCAGCAGTAACACCCATCAGAGAGCCCGGGACCTGCTCTCACACATGAAGAACATAGTAGGAGAGGTGGAAGGTTTGCTGAGAAGTCTTTATGGGGGAACCTTCAATCTGAGTCGATGTTTGTCAGTGAAGATTATTCGTTAAGAGGAGTTCATCCCTCATTTTGTTTGGTTTAAAATACATCCATCAAAAAAAAAAACTCAGATTTTAAAGTACGAGGACACCTGTCATCTAACATCTCATTAAAACCATTAATATGGAGTTGGTCCCCCTTTGCTGCTATAACAGCCTCCACTCTTCTAGGAAGACTTTCCACTAGATGTTGGAACATTGCTGCTATAACAGCCTCCACTCTTCTAGGAAGACTTTCCACTAGATGTTGGAACATTGCTGCTATAACAGCCTCCACTCTTCTAGGAAGACTTTCCACTAGATGTTGGAACATTGCTGCTATAACAGCCTCCACTCTTCTAGGAAGACTTTCCACTAGATGTTGGAACATTGCTGCTATAACAGCCTCCACTCTTCTAGGAAGACTTTCCACTAGATGTTGGAACATTGCTGCTATAACAGCCTTCACTCTTCTAGGAAGACTTTCC
This sequence comes from Oncorhynchus kisutch, assembly GCF_002021735.2. Classification (NCBI taxonomy): domain Eukaryota; kingdom Metazoa; phylum Chordata; class Actinopteri; order Salmoniformes; family Salmonidae; genus Oncorhynchus; species Oncorhynchus kisutch. Next base: position 41,496,198 of record NC_034197.2, on the reverse strand, counting down.
ACTAGATGTTGGAACATTGCTGCTATAACAGCCTCCACTCTTCTAGGAAGACTTTCCACTAGATGTTGGAACATTGCTGCTATAACAGCCTCCACTCTTCTAGGAAGACTTTCCACTAGATGTTGGAACATTGCTGCTATAACAGCCTCCACTCTTCTAGGAAGACTTTCCACTAGATGTTGGAACATTGCTGCTATAACAGCCTCCACTCTTCTAGGAAGACTTTCCACTAGATGTTGGAACATTGCTGCTATAACAGCCTCCACTCTTCTAGGAAGACTTTCCACTAGATGTTGGAACATTGCTGCTATAACAGCCTCCACTCTTCTAGGAAGACTTTCCACTAGATGTTGGAACATTGCTGCTATAACAGCCTCCACTCTTCTAGGAAGACTTTCCACTAGATGTTGGAACATTGCTGCTATAACAGCCTCCACTCTTCTAGGAAGACTTTCCACTAGATGTTGGAACATTGCTGCTATAACAGCCTCCACTCTTCTAGGAAGACTTTCCACTAGATGTTGGAACATTGCTGCGGGGACTTGCTTCCATTCAGCCACAAGAGCATTAGTGAGGTCGGGCACTGATGTTGGGGGCGATTAGTCCTGGCTCGCAGTCGGCGTTCCAATTCATCCCAAAGGTGTTCGATGGGGTTGAGGTCAGGGCTCTGTGCAGGCCACTCAAGTTCTTCCACACCCACCTGGACAAACCAATTCTATATGGACCTAGTTTTGTGCATGGGGGCATTGTCATGCTGAAACAGGAAAGGGCCTTCCCCAAACTGTTTCCACAAAGTTGAAAGCACAGAATCGTCTAGAATGTCATTGTATGCTGTAGCGTTAAGATTTCCCTTCACTGTAACTAAGGGGCCTGAACCATGAAAAACAGCCCCAGACCATTATTCCTCCTTCACCAAACTTTACAGTTGGCACTATGCATTGGGGCAGGTAGCGTTCTCCTGGCATCTGCCAAACCCAGATTCGTCCGTCGGACTGCTAGATAGTAAAGAGTGGTTCATCACTCCAGAGAACGCGTTTCCACTGCTCCAGAGTCCAATGGCGGCAAGCTTTACACCACTCCAGCCAGCGCTTGGCATTGCGCATGGTGATATTAGGCTTGTATGTTGCTGCTCGGCCATGGAAACCCAACGAACAGTTAATGTGCTGACGTTGCTTCCAGAAGCTGTTTGGAACTCGGTAGTGAGTGTTGCAACCAAGGACAGACAAATTCTACACTCCAAATGTGAGGAACTGACTTGCCACATTGAAAGTCACTGAGCACTTCAGTAAGGTCATTCCACTGCCAATGTCTGTCTGTGGAGATTAGTGTGTGCTTGATTTTATACACCTGTCAGCCGCAGAGGTGGCTGAAATAGCCAAATCCACTCATTTTAATGGGTGTCCACACACTTTTTTACAGTGCCTTCTGAAAGTATTCAGACCCCTTGACTAACATTTTGTTACATTACAAGCCCCACAATGACATCACAATACCCCATAATGTCATCACAATACTCCATAATGACATCACAATACCCCATAATGACATCACAATACCTCATAATGACATCACAATACCTCATAATGACATCACAATACCCCATAATGACATCACAATACCCCATAATGACATCACAATACCCCATAATGACATCACAATACCCCATAATGTCATCACAATACTCCATAATGACATCACAATACCCCATAATGACATCACAATACCCCATAATGACATC
>NC_034197.2:41464460-41489460 GCF_002021735.2 Oncorhynchus kisutch | reverse complement strand
AATGAGACAGCCCCTGGGTGAGACAGTCCCTGAATGAGACAGCCCCTGGGTGAGACAGCCCCTGGATGAGACAGCCCCTGGTTGAGACAGCCCCTGGTTGAGACAGTCCCTGGGTGAGACAGCCCCTGGGTGAGACAGTCCCTGAATGAGACAGCCCCTGGGTGAGACAGCCCCTGGGTGAGACAGTCCCTGATGAGACAGTCCCTGGGTGACACATTCCCTGGATGAGACAGTCCCTGGGTGAGACAGCCCCTGGGTGAGACAGTCCCTGGATGAGACAGTCCCTGGGTGAGACAGCCCCTGGTTGAGACAGCCCCTGGTTGAGACAGTCCCTGGATGAGACAGTCCCTGGATGAGACAGTCCCTGGTTGAGACAGCCCCTGGTTGAGACAGTCCCTGGATGAGACAGTCCCTGGATGAGACAGTCCCTGGATGAGACAGCCCCTGGGTGAGACAGTCCCTGGTTGAGACAGCCCCTGGTTGAGACAGTCCCTGGATGAGACAGTCCCTGGATGAGACAGTCCCTGGATGAGACAGTCCCTGGATGAGACAGCCCCTGGGTGAGACAGCCCCTGGTTGAGACAGCCCCTGGTTGAGACAGTCCCTGGATGAGACAGTCCCTGGATGAGACAGTCCCTGGATGAGACAGTCCCTGGATGAGACAGTCCCTGGATGAGACAGCCCCTGGTTGAGACAGTCCCTGGGTGAGACAGCCCCTGGTTGAGACAGTCCCTGGATGAGACAGTCCCTGGATGAGACAGTCCCTGGATGAGACAGCCCCTGGATGAGACAGTCCCTGGATGAGACAGTCCCTGGATGAGACAGCCCCTGGATGAGACAGTCCCTGGATGAGACAGTCCCTGGATGAGACAGCCCCTGGTTGAGACAGCCCCTGGATGAGACAGTCCCTGGATGAGACAGTCCCTGGATGAGACAGTCCCTGGATGAGACAGCCCCTGGATGAGACAGCCCCTGGATGAGACAGTCCCTGGATGAGACAGTCCCTGGATGAGACAGTCCCTGGATGAGACAGTCCCTGGATGAGACAGTCCCTGGATGAGACAGTCCCTGGATGAGACAGTCCCTGGATGAGACAGCCCCTGGAAAATCTCCAAGCAGATCTCAAGCAGTCTGATTAGAAGTCAAACATCCCCATTGTACAGTAAAACCCTGATGTAAAAACGACTCCAGACACCTAAAGTGATAGACTGTTCTCTCTGCTTCCGCATGGCAAGCGGTACTGATGCAGCAAGTCTGAACAGCCTCTACCCCCAAACCATCAAACTGATAAATAGTTAGTTTGGGTAGTTAGTGGTTAACTACCCAAACTATCTGCTTTGACCCCTTTTGACACTAACTCTTTTGACGCATCACATACGCTGCTGCTACTGTTTATTATCTATCCTGTTGCCTAGTTACTTTATTCCTAATTGTATGTTCATATCTACCACAATTACCTGGTTCCCTGTGTATAAAGCCATGTTATTGACCTTGTGCCCCTACACATGGACTCAGTACTGGTACCCCTGTGTATAAAGCCATGTTATTACCTCGTACCCCTACACATGGACTCAGTACTGGTACCCTGTGCATAAAGCCATGTTATTACCTCGTACCCCTACACATGGACTCAGTACTGGTACCCTGTGTATAAAGCCATGTTATTGACCTCGTACCCCTACACATGGACTCAGTACTGGTACCCTGTGTATAAAGCCATGTTATTGACCTCGTACCCCTACACATGGACTCTGTACTGGTACCACCTGGCCACCCCACATAGCCTGGTTCCTCTCTAGGTTTCTTCCTAAGTTCTGGCCTTTCTAGGGAGTTTTTCCTAGCCACTGTGCTTCTACACCTGCATTGCTTGCTGTTTGGGGTTTTAGGCTGGGTTTCTGTACAGCACTTTGAGGCATCAAAGTGTTGTACAGGGCTATATAAATACATGTGATTGATTGACTGTGTACCCTGATTATACTAAAGGAACACCTTTTAAATCTCCTGCCCCCCCCCTCCTCTAGGAGTATGAGCGTCTGGCCGCCCAGTTGGATGGGGCCAGGATGCCGCTGGCTGAAAAGGTGCAGACATTTGCCCCCACCCTCAGTAAGATACCCCTGGTGGAGGCAGCGGAGGAACATGCTGAACTACTCAATGAGCTGGCCATGAACCTCTCCAGGTGAGTTGATGGAGGGTTGATGGAGGGTTGATATGTTGGTTGATGGATGGTTGATGGAGCATTGATGGAGGGTTGATGGATGGTTGATGGAGGGTTGATGGATGGTTGATACGTTGGTTGATGGATGGTTGATGGAGGGTTGATATGTTGGTTGATGGAGGGTTGATACGTTGGTTGATGGATGGTTGATGGATGGTTGATGGAGGGTTGATGGAGGGTTGATGGATGGTTGATACATTGGTTGATGGAGGGTTGATGGATGGTTGATACGTTGGTTGATGGATGGTTGATGGGTGGTTGATACGTTGGTTGATGGAAGGTTGATGGATGGTTGATACGTTGGTTGATGGAGGGTTGATACGTTGGTTGATGGATGGTTGATGGATGGTTGATGGTTGGTTGATGAATGGTTGACGGAGTGTTGATACGCTGATTGATTTATTGATTGGTTGATTGATCTGACCTCGACTCCACGTTTTCTCTGTGTGTTGCAGTGTGATCTCCAACACCAACAAGGACGGCTTCATCCAACGAGCGGTGAACGCGTCACGGGCGTACTCTGACATCATCGACGCCGTCAGAGACGCTGAGACTGCTGCCAACCAAGCTGCTGTGGATGCACTGGAGGTAAGGACAACACATACAAACGTATTTCCTACATTTGTGAGGACACTCTGAGACTCACAGAAACAGCAGTACACTATATGCATTGGACATGTGTGGCAGCTTAACGTTGCCACAATGGGCCTGTCAGAAACGAACATGCAGTATGTTTTGTTATGGCGTTGATACAGTCGTTGTTGATTTGTGCAGAATGTGAAGGGTCAGGACCTGGGCCAGGTAGCTGACGGTCTGAGGAATCACAGTTCTGAACTGCTGGAGGACGCCGTCACACTGCAACGGGAACTGAATGATGGTACTGATGCAACATGTATTATTTCCTTCCACTTCTGGATGAATAGAAATTGGTTTCGGTGATGAATAAAGAGGTTAGACCATTCTGGAGACTCCAAGTTGAAATCAGGAGGGATTTTTAACAGGGAGGAAACTAGGATTTCTGGGAAAACTGGGAATGAAGGGAACAAACCTCCTGGTTGTTGCTTGTCGTTTGATAGGGGTTTTTTTTGTGTGTGTGTTGATTTTCTTTAACAAGCGAGAAAAACAACATGATTTTATTTAATATCTTATTGTTGCCTTTCGCCTGTCAGATCTGAAGCCTCGTCTCCGGGACGCCATGACTCATCTGGATGAGGCCAAGCAGAAACACACGACTCTACTGAAAGACCTGGAAATGGTGCAGAGTAACCTCAACTTCAGCCGAGGTAAGGTCACACACACACACACAGAGACACACAGAGACACACACAGAGGGACACACACACACACACACACACACACACACAGAGACACACACACACACAGAGAGACACACACACATACACACACACACACACACACACACAGAGACACACACACACACACAGAGAGACACACACACACACACACAGAGAGACACACACACACAGAGAGACACACACACACACACACAGAGAGACACACACAGAGAGAGACACACAGAGGGACACACACAGAGACACACACACACACACAGAGAGAGACACACACACACACAGAGAGACACACACAGAGACAGAGTAACACACACACACACACACACACACACAGAGACACACACAGAGAGAGACACACACACACACACACACAGAGAGACACACACACACACACAGAGACACACACACACACAGAGAGACACACACACACACACACATGTTCCAGACCATCGTTGTGAATAAGAGCAGGTCCTCATCGTATACAAGTACAAAACAAACACATGTTGCTTAAACCCAGTCCAATACGGCCTACCCTATCCCTCCAACCCATACCTGTGCATATTGTCCTCCAGGGGAAACGGCTAAGGTTATAGAGGAGGCGAAGGCTGCAGCGGAGGAGGCCAACAGTACAGCAGCGAAGGTAGAGGATACCCTGGCACCTATCAAAGAGCAGCTGGACCAATGGCAGCAGCAGTACGGAGATGCTAACACCACAAATGAGGACATAAACAAGGCCTTCCTGGAGGCCAACAAGTCTGGTAAGTCTACAACCACTACTCTGGTAAGACCACTAGATACCGCTAGACCGTAGGTCTGGTAGGACCACTAGATACCACTAGATACCACTAGACAGTAGGTCTGGTAGGACCACTAGATACTACTAGATACCACTAGACAGTAGGTCTGGTAGGACCACTAGATACTACTAGATACCACTAGACAGTAGGTCTGGTAGGACCACTAGATAAGCTTCAATGCCATACAACTCTCCTTCCGTGGCCTCCAATTGCTCTTAAATACAAGTAAAACTAAATGCATGCTCTTCAACCGATCGCTACCTGCACCTACCCGCCTGTCCAACATCACTACTCTGGACGGCTCTGACTTAGAATACGTGGACAACTACAAATACTTAGGTGTCTGGTTAGACTGTAAACTCTCCTTCCAGACCCATATCAAACATCTCCAATCCAAAGTTAAATCTAGAATTGGCTTCCTATTTCGCAACAAAGCATCCTTCACTCATGCTGCCAAACATACCCTTGTAAAACTGACCATCCTACCAATCCTCGACTTTGGCGATGTCATTTACAAAATAGCCTCCAATACCCTACTCAACAAATTGGATGCAGTCTATCACAGTGCAATCCGTTTTATCACCAAAGCCCCATATACTACCCACCATTGCGACCTGTACGCTCTCGTTGGCTGGCCCTCGCTTCATACTCGTCGCCAAACCCACTGGCTCCATGTCATCTACAAGACCCTGCTAGGTAAAGTCCCCCCTTATCTCAGCTCGCTGGTCACCATAGCATCTCCCACCTGTAGCACACGCTCCAGCAGGTATATCTCTCTAGTCACCCCCAAAACCAATTCTTTCTTTGGCCGCCTCTCCTTCCAGTTCTCTGCTGCCAATGACTGGAACGAACTACAAAAATCTCTGAAACTGGAAACACTTATCTCCCTCACTAGCTTTAAGCACCAACTGTCAGAGCAGCTCACAGATTACTGCACCTGTACATAGCCCACCTATAATTTAGCCCAAACAACTACCTCTTTCCCAACTGTATTTAATTTTTATTTATTTATTTATTTTGCTCCTTTGCACCCCATTATTTTTTATTTCTACTTTGCACATTCTTCCATTGCAAAACTACCATTCCAGTATTTTACTTGCTATATTGTATTTACTTTGCCATCATGGCCTTTTTTGCCTTTACCTCCCTTCTCACCTCATTTGCTCACATTGTATATAGACTTGTTTATACTGCATTATTGACTGTATGTTTGTTTTTACTCCATGTGTAACTCTGTGTCGTTTTATCTGTCGAACTGCTTTGCTTTATCTTGGTCAGGTCGCAATTGTAAAGGAGAACTTGTTCTCAACTTGCCTACCTGGTTAAATAAAGGTAAAATAAAATAAAGATACCACTAGACAGTAGGTCTGGTAGGACCACTAGATACCACTAGACAGTAGGTCTGGTAGGACCACTAGATACTACTAGATACCACTAGACAGTAGGTCTGGTAGGACCACTAGATACTACTAGATACCACTAGACAGTAGGTCTGGTAGGACCATCTAGATACCACTTGTAGGTCCTTTATAGTTTCACCATACAGAGGTCAAGGACGCTAGCTTGTCTTCCATTTTGAATGTTGCTATTAAAGCTGATCAGGTTTGACTGTGTGTACAGACTTCCTCAATGAAGAAACATTTGCTCAAGTCTGATTGGTTTAGACTGACAGAAAATGTTCTGTCTGTTTGTGTCTCTCCAGTGGGTATGTTGGGCGAGGCCATCCCAATACTAATGAAGTCTGATTGGTTTAGACTGACAGAACATTTTCTGTCTGTGTGTCTCTCCAGTGGGTATGTTGGGCGAGGCCATCCCAATACTGATGAAGTCTGATTGGTTTAGACTGACAGAACATTTTCTGTCTGTGTGTCTCTCCAGTGGGTATGTTGGGCGAGGCCATCCCAATACTGATGAAGAAGCTAGACAAGCTGCAGAACCACTCAGCCCAGATGCCCAACATCTCAGAGAGCATCCTCAGGATCAGACAGCTCATCGCAGAGGCCCGCAAGGCAGCCAGCAAAGTACGGTGGCTCATACGGGACAAACATAACCCAGGACCTCAATAGGAATACATGTGCTACAAATGTGTCTGTTAAATGTAGTTATTGTTTGAAAACTCAGATATTATAGAACATCTATCTACTATGGTTACATCAACATACGTAGGAATGGACGACGGACGTTTTTAACTTCCTCTTTTCTCCCTGTCAGGTGAGCGTACCTGTGAAGTTCAACGGGACATCAGGTGTGCAGGTGCGCACCCCCAGTAACCTGGCAGATCTGGCAGCTTACACCTCCCTGAAGTTCTACATCACCCTGCCCGAGGCCTCACGCGCCCGCAGACAGGACCAACCAGACAAACAGTTTGTCTTTTACCTCGGAAACAAAGACGTAAATATTTTTTATTTTTTATTATCAAACTCTTGTTTATTCCTGTCTATTTTATTGTAATACAAATAGACGACACATATCATCAGAAAATACGAAATACAATTATAAATACTACCTTATCTTCCAAGCACACTGTGGGACAGAGAATATTGTATATACGTTTTCTTTTAAGCATTTGTATACATTTACAAGCCTACGTAATGACATATTCATGGAAGGATATCATTAGACAGTATATACCATTAGACAGTGTATATCATTAGACAGTATATACCATTAGACAGTGTATATCATTAGACAGTATATACCATTAGACAGTATATACCATTACACAGTGTATACCATTAGACAGTATATACCATTAGACAGTGTATATACCATTAGACAGTGTATACCATTAGACAGTACATACCATTAGACAGTATATACCATTAGACAGTGTATATACCATTAGACAGTATATACCATTAGACAGTGTATACCATTAGACAGTATATACCATTAGACAGTATATACCATTAGACAGTGTATATCATTAGACAGTATATACCATTAGACAGTGTATACCATTAGACAGTATATACCATTAGACAGTATATACCATTAGACAGTGTATACCATTAGACAGTATATACCATTAGACAGTATATACCATTAGACAGTGTATACCATTAGACAGTGTATATACCATTAGACAGTGTATACCATTAGACAGTATATACCATTAGACAGTATATACGATTAGACAGTGTATATCATTAGACAGTATATATACCATTAGACAGTATATATACCATTAGACAGTGTATACCATTAGACAGCATATACACCATTAGACAGTATATACCATTAGACAGTATATACCATTAGACAGTATATATACCATTAGACAGTATATACCATTAGACAGTGTATACCATTAGACAGCATATACACCATTAGACAGTATATACCATTAGACAGTATATACCATTAGACAGTGTATACCATTAGACAGTATATACCATTAGACAGTATATACCATTAGACAATATATACCATTAGACAGTATATACCATTAGACAGTGTATACCATTAGACAGTGTATATACCATTAGACAGTGTATACCATTAGACAGTATATACCATTAGACAGTGTATATCATTAGACAGTATATACCATTAGACAGTATATATACCATTAGACAGTGTATACCATTAGACAGTGTATATATCATTAGACAGTGTATATACCATTAGACAGTGTATACCATTAGACAGTATATACCATTAGACAGTATATACCATTAGACAGTATATATACCATTAGACAGTGTATACCATTAGACAGTATATATACCATTAGACAGTGTATACCATTAGACAGTGTATACCATTAGACAGTGTATATACCATTAGACAGTGTATATACCATTAGACAGTGTATACCATTAGACAGTGTATATATCATTAGACAGTGTATATACCATTAGACAGTGTATATACCATTAGACAGTGTATATACCATTAGACAGTGTATATACCATTAGACAGTATATATACCATTAGACAGTGTATATACCATCAGACAGTATATACCATTAGACAGTATATACCATTAGACAGTGTATATACCATTAGACAGTGTATACCATTAGACAGTATATACCATTAGACAGTATATATACCATTAGACAGTATATATACCATTAGACAGTATATATACCATTAGACAGTGTATACCATTAGAGAGTGTATATACCATTAGACAGTGTATATACCATTAGACAGTATATACCATTAGACAGTGTATACCATTAGAGAGTGTATACCATTAGAGAGTGTATGTACCATTAGACAGTGTATATACCATTAGACAGTATATACCATTAGACAGTGTATATACCATTAGACAGTATATACCATTAGACAGTGTATATACCATTAGACAGTGTATATATCATTAGACAGTATATATACCATTAGACAGTATATACCATTAGACAGTATATACCATTAGACAGTATATATACCATTAGACAGTATATATACCATTAGACAGTGTATACCATTAGACAGTATATATACCATTAGACAGTATATATACCATTAGACAGTATATATACCATTAGACAGTATATATACCATTAGACAGTATATATACCATTAGACAGTGTATATCATTAGACAGTGTATATACCATTAGACAGTGTATATCATTAGACAGTATATATACCATTAGACAGTATATATACCATTAGACAGTGTATATATCATTAGACAGTGTACACCATTAGACAGTGCCTGTATCATTACTAGTGTAGTATTTTTCTAGGAAACTGTATGAGAAGAATGACCATCAAATATGGAATTCTATAGTCCAGTAATAGAGTACCACAGTATGAGTCATAATACCCATGAAGCCTAGCGGTCAAACAGGGAAATGGTCCCAGTTAGTTTTTTCCACCATGGAGGATTTTAGAATCACTTAAAATAAGGTCTGTGTTTCGTGTACGTTTACCCTGGCATGACGTTTTGATCACCATGTAAATCTCTCTAGGACAAGGTTGACTTTTTATCAATATAGTCACCTGTATTTACCCCCCAAAAACGAAATGCTAATTAGCTGCTAATGTGGCTATCATAAAGAACTACAAATACCATGATGCTCTGGACGAGACTGACGAATCGAGGACAAGGTAAGAATCTCTGGATTAGTGTATCTAGTGTTAGATACATGTAGCAATGAATAAATTAGCGACATTTCTTTAAATGGACAATTCTGTTAACTATCTTATACACATTTTAAATTGACACAATACCTGTGAGCAAAGATGTCAGCTAAAGATGACGTACATGAGCATGCTGGGATTTGTAGTCTTGCATGATGTCTACTTTGATGATAATTAGCATTTTCGAATCAAAATTGATAAAAGTCACCTTGTCCGAGAGAGATTTACACGTTTATCAGAACGTCACGCCAGAGTAAGCCTACACGAAAAACAGCCCTTATTTTAAGTGTTTCTTAACATTCTTTATGGGAAAAAATGAATGGTGGAAAAACGATTGGAACCTTTTCCCTGTTTGACCGCTAGGTTTTATGGGTATTATGACACCTCCACTGTTGGACTCTATGATTATGCTGTTTCCTGTCTGTATAGTCCAGTAATGATAATGTGTTTCCTGTTTCCTGTCTGTAGTCCAGTAATGATAATGCACTTTCCGGTTTCCTGTTTGTAGTCCAGTAATGATAATGTGTTTCCTGTTTCCTGTCTGTAGTCCAGTAATGATAATGCATTTCCTGTTTCCTGTCTGTAGTCCAGTAATGATAATGTGTTTCCTGTTTCCTGTCTGTAGTCCAGTAATGATAATGCGTTTCCTGTTTCCTGTCTGTAGTCCAGTAATGATAATGCGTTTCCTGTCTGTAGTCCAGTAAAGAGTTCCTGGGCATGATGCTGGAGGGGCGGAGACTGCACTGGCTGTTCAACGTGGGCGGAGACACGGCTGAGGTGGAGATGCAGGAGGATGTCCAAACAGATGGCGACTTCAACAACGTGGTCCTGGAAAGGTAACTACTGCCGCTGTCATTGGCTGGATTTGTTGTCACTCGAGAAGCCAATGTCTTCACCATTAGACCAAGAGGGCGACAATTGCACTTTCAAGTCTGTAAAGAGGCTGTATCATCACGAGAGGGTCATTCCATGTCATCTCAGCTACACTATCTGTCATCACCACCACCATCATCATGTTAACCTGCCCTCTCTCTCTCTCTCTCTCTCTCTCTCTCTCTCTCCCGCTCTCCCTCTCTCTCTCTCCCTCTCTCTCTCTCTCTCTCTCTCCCGCTCTCCCTCTCTCTCTCCCTCTCTCTCTCTCTCCCGCTCTCTCTCTCTCTCTCTCTCCCCCCTCTCCCTCCCTCTCTCTCTCTCTCTCTCTCTCTCTCTCTCTCTCTCTCTCTCTCTATAGGATCCTTCAGTATGGCCAGATGGCCATGTCTTCAGAGCTCAGTGAGGCCAGGATGACCAAGGCTGTGGTGGAGGCAGGAGGGGATAGTGGACTGCTCAACCTCCAGACTGAAGAGACTGTGTTCTACGTGGGAGGATACCCTGACACGTTCACGGTGAGAGGGAGCTGTGGTTGGGGGGATAGACAGTGGTTTACCCAAACACACAGGAGACCGAGCTATAGTTTTCTCCCTTATGTATCGAATGTTTGTATCTTATAGATATGTTTCCTTTCCCAGCCCCCTCAGTAACCCATATCTCTCTCTACCTTCTCCCAGCCCCCTCAGTAACCCATATCTCTCTCTACTTTCTCCTAGCCCCCTCAGTAACCCATATCTCTCTCTACTTTCTCCCAGCCCCCTCAGTAACCCATATCTCTCTCTACCTTCTCTCAGCCCCTCAGTAACCCATATCTCTCCTCTACCTTCTCCCAGCCCCTCAGTAACCCATATCTCTCTCTACCTTCTCTCAGCCCCCTCAGTAACCCATATCTCTCTCTACCTTCTCTCAGCCCCCTCAGTAACCCATATCTCTCTCTACCTTCTCCCAGCCCCCTCAGTAACCCATATCTCTCTCTACCTTCTCTCAGCCCCTTCAGTAACCCATATCTCTCTCTACCTTCTCTCAGCCCCTCAGTAACCCATATCTCACTCTACCTTCTCTCAGCCCCTCAGTAACCCATATCTCTCTCTACCTTCTCTTAGCCCCCTCAGTAACCCATATCTCTCTCTACCTTCTCCCAGCCCCCTCAGTAACCCATATCTCTCTCTACCTTCTCCCAGCCCCCTCAGTAACCCATATCTCTCTCTACCTTCTCTCAGCCCCCTCGGTAACCCATATCTTTCTCTACCTTCTCTCAGCCCCCTCGGTAACCCATATCTCTCTCTCTACCTTCTCTCAGCCCCCTCTCCAGCTCCAGTTGCCCATCTCAAGGGCTGTATTGAGCTGGAGACCCTGAATGAGGAGGTGCTCAGTCTCTATAACTTTGAGAACATCTTCCAACTCAACACCACCGAGGAGAAACCATGTGGAAGGTGGGACCATTAGCAGACCACTACATCTTATCTCTATGGCTGGAGCTCTCAGCACTGAATACTAACAAGAGCCACATCCAACGTGTGTTGCCTCCTGCATCAGGGAGCTATAGTGTCCATCCCCTATAAACTACCGTGTGTCGACTCCTACATCAGGGAGCTATAGTGTCCATCCCCTATAAACCAACGTGTGTTGACTCCTACATCAGGGAGCTATAGTGTCCATCCCCTATAAACCACCGTGTGTGTTGACTCCTACATCAGGGAGCTATAGTGTCCATCCCCTATAAACCACCGTGTGTTGACTCCTACATCAGGGAGCTATAGTGTCCATCCCCTATAAACCACCGTGTGTTGACTCCTACATCAGGGAGCTATAGTGTCCATCCCCTATAAACCACCGTGTGTTGACTCCTACATCAGGGAGCTATAGTGTCCATCCCCTATAAACCACCGTGTGTTGACTCCTACATCAGGGAGCTATAGTGTCCATCCCTATAAACCACCGTGTGTTGACTCCTACATCAGGGAGCTATAGTGTCCATCCCCTATAAACCACCGTGTGTTGACTCCTACATCAGGGAGCTATAGTGTCCATCCCCTATAAACCACCGTGTGTTGACTCCTACATCAGGGAGCTATAGTGTCCATCCCCTATAACCACCGTGTGTTGACTCCTACATCAGGGAGCTCTAGTGTCCATCCCCTATAACCACCGTGTGTTGACTCCCCTACATCAGGTAGCTATAGTGTCCATCCCCTATAAACCACCATGTGTTGACTCCTACTCAGGGAGCTATAGTGTCCATCCCCTACAAAAGCTGATCTTATCATTTGCTGTCTACACTCTTAGAACAAAGGGTTCCAAAAGGATTCTTCAGCTGACCCCATAGGAGAACCCTTTTGGGTTCCAGGTAGAACCCTTTTGGGTTCCAGGTAGAACCCTTTTGGGTTCCTGGTAGAACCATGTGTGGAAACGGTTCTACATGGAACCAAAGGCAGTTCTTCAAAGGGTTCTCCGACGGGGACAGCCGAAGAACCCTTTATTGTTCTAGATAGCACCTTCTTTTCCAAGGAGTGTACGGTTTAGTTCACAGTCAGGTAGCAAAACCAATGTCCAACAGTTGTCTGTGAATATTGTGCCATTGTTTTGCCGTGTTAGTGACATGTGTTTTCCCTCTGTCTGTCAGAGCGAAGCCGGTGTTGACCCAGCAGTGGGTGAACGACGCGGCCTACTTTGACGGGACGGGCTACGCCCAGGTCACCTTCAAGGAGGATGCAGGGAAGATGCAGCGCTTTGAACAGGAAGTTAAACTGATAAGTCACAACGGCATCCTGCTCATGCTCCTCAGCCAGGTCAGAGGTCACGCTACTGCTGCTGGGGTTTTGAGGTCTCAAGATGACTGTAAATGGCATGAAAATATATGTTCTCAGTGTTCAACCACTGTAGGTTGTGATGAACTATTCCGAGGGGAAAACCTATCTTACACACACGGTACTGCTGTATGCAAAGAACGGCTGTCTCCCATAGGCTGTTTAACGCTCTTAGTATCATACTATAATATAACTACTGGCTGTTAAACGCTCTTAGTATCATACTATAATATAACTACTGTTAACGCTCTTAGTATCATACTATATATAACTACTGTTAACGCTCTTAGTATCATACTATAATATAACTACTGTTAACGCTCTTAGTATCATACTATAATATTAACTACTGGTTAACGCTCTTAGTATCATACTATAATATAACTACTGTTAACGCTCTTAGTATCATACTATAATATAACTACTGTTAACGCTCTTAGTATCATACTATAATATAACTACTGTTAACGCTCTTAGTATCATACTATAATATAACTACTGTTAACGCTCTTAGTATCATACTATAATATAACTACTGTTAACGCTCTTAGTATCATACTATAATATAACTACTGGCTGTTAACGCTCTTAGTATCATACTATAATATAACTACTGGCTGTTAACGCTCTTAGTATCATACTATAATATAACTACTGTTAACACTCTTAGTATCATACTATAATATAACTACTGGCTGTTAACGCTCTTAGTATCATACTATAATATAACTACTGTTAACGCTCTTAGTATCATACTATAATATAACTACTGTTAACGCTCTTAGTATCATACTATAATATAACTACTGTTAACGCTCTTAGTATCATACTATAATATAACTACTGTTAACGCTCTTAGTATCATACTATAATATAACTACTGGCTGTTAACGCTCTTAGTATCATACTATAATATAACTACTGTTAACGCTCTTAGTATCATACTATAATATAACTACTGTTAACGCTCTTAGTATCATACTATAATATAACTACTGTTAACGCTCTTAGTATCATACTATAATATAACTACTGTTAACGCTCTTAGTATCATACTATAATATAACTACTGTCTGTTAACGCTCTTAGTATCATACTATAATATAACTACTGGCTGTTAACGCTCTTAGTATCATACTATAATATAACTACTGTTAACGCTCTTAGTATCATACTATAATATAACTACTGTTAACGCTCTTAGTATCATACTATAATATAACTACTGTTAACGCTCTTAGTATCATACTATAATATAACTACTGTTAACGCTCTTAGTATCATACATAAATATACACTACTGTTAACGCTCTTGTATCATACTATAATATAACTACTGGCTGTTAACGCTCTTAGTATCATACTATAATATAACTACTGTTAACGCTCTTAGTATCATACTATAATATAACTACTGGCTGTAACACTCTTAGATCATTACTATAATATAACTACTGTTAACGCTCTATAGATCATACTATAATATAACTACTGTTAACGCTCTTAGTATCATACTATAATATAAACTACTGTTAACGCTCTTAGTATCATACTATAATATAAAACTACTGTTAACGCTCTTAGTATCATACTATAATATAACTACTGTTAACGCTCTTAGTATCATACTATAATATAAATACTGTTAACGCTCTTAGTATCATACTATAATATAACTACTGTTAACGCTCTTAGTATCATACTATAATATAACTACTGTTAACGCTCTTAGTGATCATTACTATAATATAACTACTGTTAACGCTTTAGTATCATACTATAATATAACTACTGTTAACGCTCTTAGTATCATACTATAATATAACTACTGTTAACGCTCTAGTATCATACTATATATAACTACTGTTAACACTCTTAGTATCATACTATAATATAACTACTGTCTGTTAACGCTCTTAGTATCATACTATAATATAACTACTGTTAACGCTCTTAGTATCATACTATAATATAACTACTGTTAACGCTCTTAGTATCATACTATAATATAACTACTGTTAACGCTCTTAGTATCATACTATAATATAACTACTGTTAACGCTCTTAGTATCATACTATAATATAACTACTGGCTGTTAACGCTCTTAGTATCATACTATAATATAACTACTGTTAACGCTCTTAGTATCATACTATAATATAACTACTGTTAACGCTCTTAGTATCATACTATAATATAACTACTGTTAACGCTCTTAGTATCATACTATAATATAACTACTGTTAACGCTCTTAGTATCATACTATAATATAACTACTGTTAACGCTCTTAGTATCATACTATAATATAACTACTGGCTGTTAACGCTCTTAGTATCATACTATAATATAACTACTGTTAACGCTCTTAGTATCATACTATAATATAACTACTGGCTGTTAACGCTCTTAGTATCATACTATAATATAACTACTGGCTGTTAACGCTCTTAGTATCATACTATAATATAACTACTGGCTGTTAACGCTCTTAGTATCATACTATAATATAACTACTGTTAACGCTCTTAGTATCATACTATAATATAACTACTGTTAACGCTCTTTAGTATCATACTATAATATAACTACTGGCTGTTAACGCTCTTAGGTATCATACTATAATATAACTACTGTTAACGCTCTTAGTATCATACTATAATATAACTACTGTTAACGCTCTTAGTATCATACTATAATATAACTACTGTTAACGCTCTAGTATCATACTATAATATAACTACTGCTGTTAACGCTCTTAGTATCATACTATAATATAACTACTGTTAACGCTCTTAGTATCATACTATAATATAACTACTGTTAACGCTCTTAGTATCATACTATAATATAACTACTGTTAACGCTCTTAGTATCATACTATAATATAACTACTGTTAACGCTCTTAGTATCATACTAATATAATACTGTTAACGCTCTTAGTATCATACTATAATATAACTACTGTTAACGCTCTTAGTATCATACTATAATATAACTACTGTTAACGCTCTTAGTATCATACTATAATATAACTACTGTTAACGCTCTTAGTATCATACTATAATATAACTACTGTTAACGCTCTTAGTATCATACTATAATATAACTACTGTTAACGCTCTTAGTATCATACTATAATATAACTACTGTTAACGCTCTTAGTATCATACTATAATATAACTACTGTTAACGCTCTTAGTATCATACTATAATATAACTACTGGCTGTTAACGCTCTTAGTATCATACTATAATATAACTACTGGCTGTTAACGCTCTTAGTATCATACTATAATATAACTACTGTTAACGCTCTTAGTATCATACTATAATATAACTACTGTTAACGCTCTTAGTATCATACTATAATATAACTACTGTTAACGCTCTTAGTATCATACTATAATATAACTACTGGCTGTTAACGCTCTTAGTATCATACTATAATATAACTACTGGCTGTTAACGCTCTTAGTATCATACTATAATATAACTACTGGCTGTTAACGCTCTTAGTATCATACTATAATATAACTACTGTTAACGCTCTTAGTATCATACTATAATATAACTACTGTTAACGCTCTTAGTATCATACTATAATATAACTACTGGCTGTTAACGCTCTTAGTATCATACTATAATATAACTACTGGCTGTTAACGCTCTTAGTATCATACTATAATATAACTACTGTTAACGCTCTTAGTATCATACTATAATATAACTACTGGCTGTTAACGCTCTTAGTATCATACTATAATATAACTACTGTTAACGCTCTTAGTATCATACTATAATATAACTACTGGCTGTTAACGCTCTTAGTATCATACTATAATATAACTACTGTTAACGCTCTTAGTATCATACTATAATATAACTACTGTTAACGCTCTTAGTATCATACTATAATATAACTACTGGCTGTTAACGCTCTTAGTATCATACTATAATATAACTACTGTTAACGCTCTTAGTATCATACTATAATATAACTACTGTTAACGCTCTTAGTATCATACTATAATATAACTACTGTTAACGCTCTTAGTATCATACTATAATATAACTACTGTTAACGCTCTTAGTATCATACTATAATATAACTACTGTTAACACTCTTAGTATCATACTATAATATAACTACTGGCTGTTAACGCTCTTAGTATCATACTATAATATAACTACTGGCTGTTAACGCTCTTAGTATCATACTATAATATAACTACTGTTAACGCTCTTAGTATCATACTATAATATAACTACTGTTAACGCTCTTAGTATCATACTATAATATAACTACTGGCTGTTAACGCTCTTAGTATCATACTATAATATAACTACTGGCTGTTAACGCTCTTAGTATCATACTATAATATAACTACTGGCTGTTAACGCTCTTAGTATCATACTATAATATAACTACTGGCTGTTAACGCTCTTAGTATCATACTATAATATAACTACTGGCTGTTAACGCTCTTAGTATCATACTATAATATAACTACTGTTAACGCTCTTAGTATCATACTATAATATAACTACTGTTAACGCTCTTAGTATCATACTATAATATAACTACTGGCTGTTAACGCTCTTAGTATCATACTATAATATAACTACTGGCTGTTAACGCTCTTAGTATCATACTATAATATAACTACTGTTAACGCTCTTAGTATCATACTATAATATAACTACTGTTAACGCTCTTAGTATCATACTATAATATAACTACTGTTAACGCTCTTAGTATCATACTATAATATAACTACTGTTAACGCTCTTAGTATCATACTATAATATAACTACTGGCTGTTAACGCTCTTAGTATCATACTATAATATAACTACTGGCTGTTAACGCTCTTAGTATCATACTATAATATAACTACTGTTAACGCTCTTAGTATCATACTATAATAACTACTGGTTAACGCTCTTAGTATCATACTATAATATAACTACTGGCTGTTAACGCTCTTAGTATCATACTATAATATAACTACTGTTAACGCTCTTAGTATCATACTATAATATAACTACTGTTAACGCTCTTAGTATCATACTATAATATAACTACTGTTAACGCTCTTAGTATCATACTATAATATAACTACTGTTAACGCTCTTAGTATCATACTATAATATAACTACTGTTAACGCTCTTAGTATCATACTATAATATAACTACTGTTAACGCTCTTAGTATCATACTATAATATAACTACTGTTAACGCTCTAGTATCATACTATAATATAACTACTGGCTGTTAACGCTCTTAGTATCATACTATAATATAACTACTGTTAACGCTCTTAGTATCATACTATAATAAACTACTGTTAACGCTCTTAGTATCATACTATAATATAACTACTGTTAACACTCTTAGTATCATACTATAATATAACTACTGTTAACGCTCTTAGTATCATACTATAATATAACTACTGTTAACGCTCTTAGTATCATACTATAAATTAACTACTGGCTGTTAACGCTCTTAGTATCATACTATAATATAACTACTGTTAACGCCTCTTAGTATCATACTATAATATAACTACTGTTAACGCCTCTTAGTATCATACTATAATATAACTACTGTTAACGCTCTTAGTATCATACTAAATATAACTACTGTTAACGCTCTTAGTATCATACTATAATATAACTACTGTTAACGCTCTTAGTATCATACTATATATAACTACTGGCTGTTAACGCTCTTAGTATCATACTATAATATAACTACTGTTAACGCTCTTAGTATCATACTATAATATAACTACTGTTAACGCTCTTAGTATCATACTATAATATAAACTACTGGCTGTTAACGCTCTTAGTATCATACTTATAATATAACTACTGGCTGTTAACGCTCTTAGTATCATACTATAATATAACTACTGTTAACGCTCTTAGTATCATACTATAATATAACTACTGTTAACGCTCTTAGTATCATACTATAATATAACTACTGTTAACGCTTCTTAGTATCATACTATAACTATAACTACTGTTAACGCTCTTAGGATCATACTATAATATAACTACTGTTAACGCTCTTAGTATCATACTATAATATAACTACTGGCTGTTAACGCTCTTAGTATCATACTTAAATATAACTACTGTTAACGCTCTTAGTATCATACTATAATATAACTACTGTTAACGCTCTTAGTATCATACTATAATATAACTACTGTTAACGCTCTTAGTATCATACTATAATATAACTACTGTTAACGCTCTTAGTATCATACTATAATATAACTACTGTTAACGCTCTTAGTATCATACTATAATATAACTACTGTTAACGCTCTTAGTATCATACTATAATATAACTACTGGCTGTTAACGCTCTTAGTATCATACTATAATATAACTACTGTTAACGCTCTTAGTATCATACTATAATATAACTACTGGCTGTTAACGCTCTTAGTATCATACTATAATATAACTACTGTTAACGCTCTTAGTATCATACTATAATATAACTACTGGCTGTTAACGCTCTTAGTATCATACTATAATATAACTACTGTTAACGCTCTTAGTATCATACTATAATATAACTACTGTTAACGCTCTTAGTATCATACTATAATATAACTACTGGCTGTTAACGCTCTTAGTATCATACTATAATATAACTACTGTTAACGCTCTTAGTATCATACTATAATATAACTACTGTTAACGCTCTTAGTATCATACTATAATATAACTACTGTTAACGCTCTTAGTATCATACTATAATATAACTACTGTTAACGCTCTTAGTATCATACTATAATATAACTACTGTTAACGACCTCTTAGTATCATACTATAATATAACTACTGTTAACGCTCTTAGTATCATACTATAATATAACTACTGTTAACGCTCTTAGTATTCATACTATAATATAACTACTGTTAACGGCTCTTATTATCATACTATAATATAACTACTGTTAACGCTCTTAGTATCATACTAAGATATACTACTGTTAACGCTCTTAGTATCATACTATAATATAACTACTGCTGTTAACGCTCTTAGTATCATACTATATAATATAACTACTGTTAACGCTCTTAGTATCATACTATAATATAACTACTGTTAACACTCTTAGTATCATACTATAATATAACTACTGTTAACGCTCTTAGTATGCGATACTATAATATAACTACTGTTAACGCTCTTAGTATCATACTATAATATAACTACTGTTAACGCTCTTAGTATCATACTATAATATAACTACTGGCTGTTAACGCTCTTAGTATCATACTATAATATAACTACTGGCTGTTAACGCTCTTAGTATCATACTATAATATAACTACTGTTAACGCTCTTAGTATCATACTATAATATAACTACTGTTAACGCTCTTAGTATCATACTATAATATAACTACTGTTAACGCTCTTAGTATCATACTATAATATAACTACTGTTAACGCTCTTAGTATCATACTATAATATAACTACTGGCTGTTAACGCTCTTAGTATCATACTATAATATAACTACTGTTAACGCTCTTAGTATCATACTATAATATAACTACTGTTAACGCTCTTAGTATCATACTATAATATAACTACTGGCTGTTAACGCTCTTAGTATCATACTATAATATAACTACTGTTAACGCTCTTAGTATCATACTATAATATAACTACTGGCTGTTAACGCTCTTAGTATCATACTATAATATAACTACTTGTTAAACGCTCTTAGTATCAACTATAATATAACTACTGTTAACAGCTCTTAGTATCATACTATAATATAAACTACTGTTAACGCTCTTAGTATCATACTATAATATAACTACTGGCTGTTAACGCTCTTAGTATCATACTATAATATAACTACTGACTGTTAACGCTCTTAGTATCATACTATAATATAACTACTGTTAACGCTCTTAGTATCATACTATAATATAACTACTGTTAACGCTCTTAGTATCATACTATAATATAACTACTGTTAACGCTCTTAGTATCATACTATAATATAACTACTGTTAACGCTCTTAGTATCATACTATAATATAACTACTGTTAACGCTCTTAGTATCATACTATAATATAACTACTGTTAACGCTCTTAGTATCATACTATAATATAACTACTGTTAACGCTCTTAGTATCATACTATAATATAACTACTGTTACGCTCTTAGTACATACTATAATATAACTACTGTTAACGCTCTTAGTATCATACTATATATAACTACTGTTAACGCTCTTAGTATCATACTATATATAACTACTGTTAACGCTCTTAGTATCATACTATAATATAACTACTGTTAACGCTCTTAGTATCATACTATAATATAACTACTGGCTGTTAACGCTCTAGTATCATACTATATATATAACTACTGGCTGTTAACGCTCTTAGTATCATACTATAATATAACTACTGTTAACGCTCTTAGTATCATACTATAATATAACTACTGTTTAACGCTCTTAGTATCATACTATAATATAACTACTGTTAACGCTCTTAGTATCATACTATAATATAACTACTGTTAACGCTCTTAGTATCATACTATAATATAACTACTGTTAACGCTCTTAGTATCATACTATAATATAACTACTGTTAACGCTCTTAGTATCATACTATAAATATAACTACTGTTAACGCTCTTAGTATCATACTATAATATAATACTGTTAACGCTCTTAGTATCATACTATAATATAACTACTGGCTGTTAACGCTCTTAGTATCATACTATAATATAACTACTGGCTGTTAACGCTCTTAGTATCATACTATAATATAACTACTGTTAACGCTCTTAGTATCATACTATAATATAACTACTGTTAACGCTCTTAGTATCATACTATAATATAACTACTGGCTGTTAACGCTCTTAGTATCATACTATAATATAACTACTGTTAACGCTCTTAGTATCATACTATAATATAACTACTGTTAACGCTCTTAGTATCATACTATAATATAACTACTGTTAACGCTCTTAGTATCATACTATAATATAAACTACTGTTAACGCTCTTAGTATCATACTATAATATAACTACTGTTAACGCTCTTAGTATCATACTATAATATAACTACTGGCTGTTAACGCTCTTAGTATCATACTATAATATAACTACTGTTAACGCTCTTAGTATCATACTATAATATAACTACTGGCTGTTAACGCTCTTAGTATCATACTATAATATAACTACTGTTAACGCTCTTAGTATCATACTATAATATAACTACTGTTAACGCTCTTAGTATCATACTATAATATAACTACTGTTAACGCTCTTAGTATCATACTATAATATAACTACTGTTAACGCTCTTAGTATCATACTATAATATAACTACTGGCTGTTAACGCTCTTAGTATCATACTATAATATAACTACTGTTAACGCTCTTAGTATCATACTATAATATAACTACTGTTAACGCTCTTAGTATCATACTATAATATAACTACTGTTAACGCTCTTAGTATCATACTATAATATAACTACTGGCTGTTAACGCTCTTAGTATCATACTATAATATAACTACTGTTAACGCTCTTAGTATCATACTATAATATAACTACTGGCTGTTAACGCTCTTAGTATCATACTATAATATAACTACTGTTAACGCTCTTAGTATCATACTATAATATAACTACTGTTAACGCTCTTAGTATCATACTATAATATAACTACTGTTAACGCTCTTAGTATCATACTATAATATAACTACTGTTAACGCTCTTAGTATCATACTATAATATAACTACTGTTAACGCTCTTAGTATCATACTATAATATAACTACTGTTAACGCTCTTAGTATCATACTATAATATAACTACTGTTAACGCTCTTAGTATCATACTATAATATAACTACTGGCTGTTAACGCTCTTAGTATCATACTATAATATAACTACTTGTTAACGCTCTTAGTATCATACTATAATATAACTACTGTTAACGCTCTTAGTATCATACTATAATATAACTACTGTTAACGCTCTTAGTATCATACTATAATATAACTACTGTTAACGCTCTTAGTATCATACTATAATATAACTACTGTTAACGCTCTTAGTATCATACTATAATATAACTAACTGGTTAACGCTCTTAGTATCATACTATAATATAACTACTGGCTTAACGCTCTTAGTATCATACTATAATATAACTACTGTTAACGCTCTTAGTATCATACTATAATATAACTACTGTTAACGCTCTTAGTATCATACTATAATATAACTACTGTTAACGCTCTTAGTATCATACTATAATATAACTACTGTTAACGCTCTTAGTATCATACTATAATATAACTACTGTTAACGCTCTTAGTATCATACTATAATATAACTACTGTTAACGCTCTTAGTATCATACTATAATATAACTACTGTTAACGCTCTTAGTATCATACTATAATATAACTACTGTTAACGCTCTTAGTATCATACTATAATATAACTACTGTTAACGCTCTTAGTATCATACTATAATATAACTACTGTTAACGCTCTTAGTATCATACTATAATATAACTACTGTTAACGCTCTTAGTATCATACTATAATATAACTACTGTTAACGCTCTTAGTATCATACTATAATATAACTACTGTTAACGCTCTTAGTATCATACTATAATATAACTACTGTTAACGCTCTTAGTATCATACTATAATATAACTACTGGCTGTTAACGCTCTTAGTATCCAAGTACCCAATTGTCATACTTGAGTAAAAGTAAAGATACCTTATTAACAGAAAATGACTCGAAGTAAAAGCGAAAGTCACCCAGTAAAATACTACTTGATTAAAAGTCAAAAAGTATTTGGTTTTAAAATATATTATAATATTTATAATAATATTTAAAATATACTATAATATTAATAGACTAAAGTAAACAAAAGTTAATGTATAAATCGTTTCAAATTCCTCATATTATTATCATTATTATTATTATTATCATTATTATTATTATTATTATTATCATTATCATTATCATTATTATCATTATTATTATCATTATTATTATCATTATCATTATTATGATCATTATTATTATCATTATCATTATTGTCATTATTATTATCATTATTATCATTATCATTATTATCATTATTATTATCATTATTATTATCATTATTATCATTATTATTATTATTATCATATTGACGCAAACCAGATGACACCATTTTCTTATTTTTGTTTAACTAGGCAAGTCAGTTAAGGACAAATTCTTATTTATAATGATGGCCTACCCCGGCCAAATCCAGACGATGCTGGGCCAATTGATACCATGTTGGTGTCCTGTTTTAACCTGTCTGTGTATTGATGCCCTGTATCTTCCTGTTTTAACCTGTCTGTGTGTAGCTTCCTGTTTTTACCTGTCTGTGTATTGATGCCCTGTACCTTCCTGTTTTAACCTGTCTGTGTATTGATGCCCTGTAGCTTCCTGTTTTAACCTGTCTGTGTATTGATGCCCTGTAGCTTCCTGTTTTAACCTGTCTGTGTGTAGCTTCCTGTTTTAACCTGTCTGTGTATTCATGCCCTGTAGCTTCCTGTTTTAACCGGTCTGTGTATTTGACCCCATCAGGAGAAGTTCCTGAGCTTGGTGGTGCGTCAGGGACGTCTCAGGGTCTTCTATGACGTCACTGGTTCTCTACAGGAGCTGGAGCCTAAAGACCCAAACTCACCTTACCTCAAGATCAGCGACGCTGACCCCAAATCTGTAAGAAACATTCAACTGTTGCTTTAGGTTTATACAGTACATTATACTGTAGCTAGTGTTAAAGACTCTGTAAGGACACTGACATTA